>NC_051162.1:119225689-119315689 GCF_013339745.2 Dermacentor silvarum
AAAAAACACAGTTGGGAGTTAACGCAAGTCCGGTATTCTCGTCTCGTCCTCGTTTCTGTTCTGCTACTATTTTGCCTTCTCGGCCTTGAACCAACTCGCCCCTCCCCCCCCCAAAAAAAAAAGTTTTATAAAGTAAAAAATTTACTTTCGTTAGCTTGCGCTTAAAGTACAACAAAATGAAGGGCTAACTTGCATTGCTTAAATTTTGTGCCAGACCCTCAGCACTACTACGTCACCGTGGCACGTCACAGATTTCAAAGTATTCTCGCGTATTTGAGCCAGTGTGGCTCAATGAAGGTTCTCAAAATTTGCTGAATTAAACATTTGGCTCCTTTAGAATACAGTATAGCCCATCTTTATTGATAAAACATTAACTAGGCCCGACGAGAGGCCGTCAAAATCTGTGATACCACGATCAAGTGGTGCAGGAAGTTGAACAACGCTTCGCCACTTATCTTTCGTTTTATCACCTTTCCTGGCTTATCAAACCTCCTTTCGTGGCGACAGTGGCTTCTTTAGAATTGTTGAATGATAATTTACAATGCTGCTCAGGTTATTTTTTTTCTTTGGGGTCGTTTTAATCTCGATTTACACAGATGCTCATCGGCACAATACACAACTGCTCGCTCCTGTGTGCTTATGCGTTTTTCATACGTCATGAGCAAGAACATATAGAGCATCTTCACATATACATGCTGGCACTCATCCGAGTGCTTCAGCTCACTGTTGCCAGGCCGCTTTTCCCGAAAGTGTCCAGCAATGGTCTCGAACTGTTTTTGCTTGATAATGTATTGAATTAGGTTTATGTTTGCGAATCTGAACTCTTCTAGTAAGCCGAAATTACAATCAGAAAAAAACTTGGGTATCCTGACACCATAATCACTAACGTAGCAAATACACTCTGCATCTGGCTGCTATTGTCGGTCAAGCCTAGCGAAGCCTATGCCAGTCTGCCCCATGCTACCACGGCAAGCCCTGCCAACCTGTGAGACAATTGGGCAGCCGCATCCTCTGATTGGCTTCTGCCACATGGCTTGGGTTGCGTCCCCATAGGTGACTGGTATAGATGTCTGCAGTACTTGCAAGTGCGTGAGCTGCCTTGTGCTGTCCTTGGCTGGTAAATGGGCACGTAGAAACCCATTTCCACATTCTGGTGCATGTTGGTGTCGAGTGCTGTCCTTACAGTTTAGTACATAATGTTTTGGTGTATCAGAGCTACATTGGCGTGTTTGCAAACATCACCACAAAAGGCCCAGAGCAGTAGCAATCGCATTCAAAACTCGGCTAGTCTTTGGTGTCACAGTGTAGACCAAACCGTAACAGCATTTAAGATGTTTCACACTGATGGAGGTGTTATGATTGGTGTATGTAGACCTGCTGTGTTGACTAGACAGATAATACAGTAGAATTTCATTAATTCAACACCGGTTAATTAGCGATTCCTTTAGTAGCAGCATTCTCGGCGTAGCTTAGGGAACGGTGAATGCATTGAACACACATCTCCCGTTGAAAACGCCTATTTTCGGCCTTCTCTAGAAGGATTTTCAAGCAATAATGGAAACTCGCTATATCTGATCACAGTTTTTACCCAATTCTTATGCGCATCTTCTTTTTTTTGTGTGTGTGTGGAAAAATGGACTAGAAACCGCGGCCGCATCGTTTGTATGCTATGCCGCATAACACGGCTGTACTGCGGCGAAGCTGACTATAGAAAACCGACCGCCATTGTGCGAGACATGTTAGACCCGTGGCCATTTTCCTTGCTAAAACTCGGGTGCGCCTTAGATTGCGAGTTTAGGAGCTTTAATATCATTTTCGTATTAGTTTTCTATATGGACACAGAATGCGGGCGTATGTTTGATTTGGGGGCCTGCTAGAATCGGACAAATACTGCCAAATGAATCAGCAGTGTGTTTTGACGTTTTTTTTTTGTATCTTTTTTAATTCGACCCGTTGGCTAATTCGATCACTTTCGTCGGTCCCGTCAGGGTCGAATTTATGGAAGTCGATTGTTTTAACATTTTAGCCTTTTAGGTTAATTCATTGTCTTTAGCCTAAGCTGTACCAGTGTCTTGGCTCATCCCCCACCCTATGCTCTAGGTTGGCATTGTGGGCAGGACTGGCGCTGGCAAGAGCTCACTGATGCTGTCCCTCTTCCGCATCATCGAGCCCGCCCAGGGCACCATCATGATTGACGGTGTCGACGTCACCAAGATTGGCCTGCACGACCTCCGCTCCAAGCTGACCATCATACCACAGGCAAGGCCCTCTTTTTAATTGTTAGGGGCGGACATTCGATGAAGGGGTGTTGTTTCCATTTGTCCACGAGTCCTTAGATGCATTGTCTGCCTGCAAGTCAGTGCATTTACCTCTTGAACATGTAGACAGGCCTGGCACAGCCATGCCGACCTGTCGCCAAACCATTTTTAATGAGCCTCGATCATCTATGCCATGCTGTCTTCAAACATTTTACACAAGCCCAGCTTATCCATGCTTGCCAGTTTGCCACTTGAACTAAATAGAGAAATCTCGATATAGTGAACTTCAGGGGACCGTGGCAAATTGTTCGTTATATTGACAGGTCGTTACAGTGGAAGCCCCAAAATTAACCATTCCGTCCATCAACCCATCAGTTCATCAGTTGTCACCGTATGAGTTATCCACAAAAACCGCACTGTTGGCTCTTGGGCCACGCTGTTGCTATTTTCTATAGATTCCACTGCCACGCACCACCGAAACACCGTATAGTAAGAGTGGTGAGCGCAAAAATGACGCTGATGCCAAGAAAACTACCGACAAAGAGCAAGTTCAATGTCGCCTCCAAAATGCAATGTTTCTTTTTGTTTGTTTGTTTTTCACATTCCTTGTCGTGGTCACCTGCACTATTTCAAAGCGCAAGCTTTGACACTGTGTGGCATCCCCGCAACACAGAGGTTACGTCTCTCTGCGTGCATAGCCGTTATGGCCACAGAAAGAAGGGTGTAAGAAGGACGATTCACACCTCCGTTGCTAGGCGACATGCATCTGGGCGGCGCATGCGCTCGCAAAACCTGATGCATTGTCGCCTCTGCAATAGAAAAAAAAAGTCCCCTTCTGCATTGTTCTCCTCCGGCACTGTCTCAGGTTTTCCCGAACCCATGCGCCATGGCGTCTGTTTTCTACGCCTTGTCCCTAGCCTACTGTTCCGGCTGCTGTGACGGAAATATAAGAACCCCCAGATTTCGGAATATAAATTCGTAGTACTCGGGCGTTGTTAACATGACACAGAAACTTGATAATGATCGTTATTCTGAAAAGATTGGTATTCTTAAATTTGTAATACTGAAATATTTTCACGTTAACGCTATAAGCAGTCAGCAGGATTCTCAAAAGTGTGTTAATCTCAAAAGTTTGTTAATTTGGTGTTTATAGTATGAAGTTTCACTGTAGGCATGTGCAATTTAGTAGAAAATTTTGAACAATGAATCGAATATATTTCTATTTTATTCAATGCTCAAATTGAATAGTTAATGCTAAAAGTACGAAATAATTATGGAATAGTTTTTGAATAAACAAGAACCGACCTGCAAGCACTCAAAAAAAAAGTCTAAAATAGGAAGGGTTCATTTTTCTCATTTTCTTCCTTCGCCTACCCGGATCTAATGCATAACCAAAGCTTTTAGTCAACGTCCAATTTTTCTCCCTCCTTAGGGGCTGCAAGAACGTCTGAAAAATCAGGCATTCCGGAAAAATGAATGCATGCCTTTTACTGCCTCCAAGGTCTCAAATCAACACAGGCACGTCCAGAATAGGTCTGAAGGCCTGCCAGTACACTTCTTATTAGGCGTATCGGTGCTCGTACTGCGACAGGAGACAGTGGGTGTACATGTGTGTAGTTAAGTCATACAGTGGAATCGTGTTGATACAATCTTCACGGGAACCGGAAAATAAAGCATATCACCCGAAAATCGTATTATCCGAACATAATCGTATACAAGAAAAAGACATGGCATATAAGAAAAAAACGTAACTTGTATTATATACTGTTTCACGTAACAGTGGCCCCCTTCCATTCTTGGTATGCTTCACCATAATACATTGCGTATGCTTTACCGTGTAACATCGCTACATTGCGGCGAAGCTGACTTTCGGGAACCGACAGTGTGCAATGTCTGATGCCGTACTTTCTGCACTTCGAAGCCATTGGCGAGGATCACATAGACGGAGTCTGCGCCATTACAGGCACCAGCTAATTATTTCAATGAAGAGTGCAGCGCCGAATAGCAGGAAGCTTGTTAATTAACGTTTGAAGCAGCTAGGCCTAGCGTTGCCGAGGTTGCTACTAGAGCTGCAAGTGGATCAGCATGCGAGAGCGCAATACTAATCGGTGTATGAGATAATCAAAATGGCTTCAATAATTGCCATTTCAGTCCTGCAGTCATGGGAACAAGTCCAGGAAATCGGATAGAGAAAGGTTTCAGTATCCAAAATTTCAGAAGTCCTCGTCATTGGCTCTATGGGGGGTACGTGATAGTGCCACGAAGGCGTACAAAAAATTGGTTGTCGACTGTATACTACTCTCCGCACATTGCGCCATGCCAGCCAAGGGTCATGTCAGATAAATCTCGGAGAACGCAGTGAGACCCCAATCGCGGTGTCCAAATCCACACCCTGCGAGGGCTCTTTCCGAATAATAAGACGCCGATCTCAAAGGCTTTGCCTTTACTGGTGTCATGCCCTGAAACTGTCATGCCAGAAAGACGTGATGCCCACTGTGTTTTGAACGCCATTTATTTGCCCCATGAACAAGGGAAGAAAATGGCAAAGGACTTCCACCAAACTTCACAGTGCGTCTGCGATTGCTGGAGCCTCTTATCAGTACCTTACCCTCCACAGCATGGAGGTTGCCTCACAACAGGGCAGTGTTGCTTGCGCTCGCTTTTCACCAGGCAGCAACGAGCAAGTGATCGAGCTGGACAAGCCACACACGCTGCGCTCCCCGCTTACTCATTCCTCCTGTCTATGACTCGCACGTAGGTTTGCTGCGAATACTCGAATATCATCGAATCGAATAGTGAATGTTCGAATAATTTGATGCACAAGTCGAATAACTGCTATTCGATTTTTGAAATATTCGATATATTCGAGTAGAGACTCGTGCAGTGCCGCATCTCGCCTGTGCCCTGGAGCCCCTCATGTTCAGTGCCATCCAAGCAAGCGTATCACTTCGTTTTCGGTGCAAAATGAGCGCCGAGCGTGCCACATAAGGCCGGCCCTGCTGACGCGGTAGTGGACTTTGTCATTGCGACTGCTTCCCAACGTTGGTGTTCCCCGACAGTTATTTTGCTTTGTGCAGTTGTTTATGTTTGTGCACTTTGCTTAACTTTGTCATGTCAAAAAATGTTGGTGATGGAATGAAATTCTTAACTCTGTGCATTTTTGTCGGATGTCTTTTTCACTGCCACTCTCCCTTGGCGCAGGACCCAATTCTGTTCTCCGGCACTGTGCGCACCAACCTGGACCCATTCAAGTCCAAGAGCGACGAGGACATCTGGGCAGCCCTGGAGCTTTCGCACCTGAAGACATTCATCTCGGGCCTCGACCGGGGCCTCGAGCATGAAGTCCAGGAGGGTGGCGAGAACCTCAGGTCAGTTCATGCTTTGTTCCTTCAGCCTTCCTTCCATTATACTCATTTTAGAGCAGTGGTTGTTTGTGCATCATGTAAAACTTGCATCACCTAGTAGTAAACACGTAGGAGAGGGGACACAGTCAGCAAACATAACTTCCCAATTATCGTATTTACTCAATTTTAACATGCACCCTGTGTCGGTTGGCTCAAGAGAAGAAAATAATGTGCATTGAAATATTGTGCGTACCCGATTTTATAGCTGGAAAAAAAATTCTATGCTTCTGATTTTCGCAGTCAGATGAAGACAAAACCTGCAGAATTTACCCTCCCAGTATATGAACTATCTCTGTCCACAAACCACGTGTCAACGTCCATGCGGTCCATTGCATTCAATATTCATAATTTCTTGAATGGCTATGCAATGGCTATGGTGACCCACACCTTGACTAACCACTTCACCAACAAGCGACATGACTGTTGCCGCTATCTTAGCATGTAAAACACTGTATCTTAATGATTTTTTTCATAATGAAAGCGGCACGTTATCACCGCCGATCTACGAGAAAACTTGTTCTATCGCCAATTTGGGAGGACATGTGACAATGACACTAGCTATGACAGTGGGCCATTCCCAATGCCCCGAAAGCAGTATGTTTTTGGGTCAGATTGTAATGCCCTGGCCATTTTGGAACCTCTGCTTTTTTTTTTTTAATTTGCATGCTAAGAGTTCAGCAAATGTATTTCCGGGGGCTGTACCACATGCTTAATTCAGTTTTTTAGCACCTTCACAACCCCAAAAAAGTTGTCCACAAATGCGGTACTGGCACACCGACGTCCAATCAAGCGTTCTTGAACTGCGCAGTGTGGGCCAACGTCAGCTGCTGTGTCTGGCACGGGCACTGCTGCGAAAGTCTAAGGTGCTCGTGCTGGACGAGGCGACGGCTGCCGTGGACATGGAGACGGATGAGCTCATCCAGCAGACGATCCGGCGCGAGTTTGCCGGCTCCACCATCCTCACCATCGCCCACCGGCTCAACACCATCCTGGACTATGATAGGTTGGTGTGGCGCGCGCGCGCTGCCCCCTCAGAGTTTCTCGGTGTATTCTTAGCGGGAAAATTTTATTGCAATTAGCATTCTTTGGGAACTTCACACAGATTGCGGTATGCCTGTTTGTCTGTGCCTAACTATTTTCCCGCCAACTTGGGTCACTGGATATGTAAACTGGGTATGCATTATGCTCTTTTTTTAGCCTCTTTCACACCAGCTTTTGCACAAGCAGCAGCAGTACCTTGATGAGGAAGAAAACTCCATGCGGCTGCACGCACACCTCACACATGAACCGTGTCGATGGCGGTAATAATATGTCGCTACATTGCTTCAACGCTAATCACAATAACTAAGACATTCATCGTGAGACTGGTTCTACCAGAAATTCTTTCTTTGCTTTCCCCTACGTACTAAACATGGGAATCGTAAAAGGAATGCCAAAGACTAGGGTTGAAAATCTCTTGGCAACAAAGGTGCCAACATACATGTGAATACAAATTTTCAGAAAGGGCATTTATTTGTCCTTTTATGCAACACCAGCTAGCCGAAATACACACAAGCTTCTCGCTCGCGCCCGAGCTATTCACGCTGTCAGGTGGCACTTGCATTGTAACACTCGCGCTGTGTCTTGTCGTAGCTGCGCAGCTGCGACACACTCTCTCCATCACTTGTGCGTAATGCTGGAAAGCCAAATGCCAGGAGACACGTCGAACGTTGGAAGGACGCGAGAGAGCTAAGCATCCCCAGAAGACAAACACTGAATGAGACTATATTTTCAAATTACCAATACAATCAAACCCACTTATAACGATCCCAGGTATAATGAAAGCTCAGTTTTATCTCAGTTGCAACCAATTCTAAATTATCACAAATGAAGATAGCATGATGGTCATAATTCTCAAGCAGTCTATGGTAGCGCGTCACAGATTGAACGAACGCGTCTTCGCTCCAAACTCCTTTAGAGCAAACGCGGTAGTACAGTAGACTTCCGTTAATTCGACTCCACTTCGATTTTTCGCTTAATTCGATCCCAACTGAAAATCCCAGCTGACCAGTGCTCGTTCATTTCTATAGGCCCAAACATTCATTATTTTGATACTGAAATTGGCCTTTGCCAGATAATTCGAACTTGGACAGCCAGCATGCACGTGCTTGACCTCTATGGCGACCCCAGTGGCAATCCCTAAAGTGACAGTGACCGTCCCGGCGGAACTTAGAGGACAGTGAATGCATTGCACATTCATCACTCGTCAAAAATGCCTCATTTTGGCCAGTCCTAGGAAGATTTTCAAGCAATAGTTGTAACTCAGACTGACCGATTACAGTATTTAACCAATTGGGCACACACTTTTTTTTTAATGGAAATCGGGCAATTTTTTGGGGGGGAGGGGGCGTGAAAACTTTTTTACCGCCCCCTCGCGCAGCGGTCTCCGAATTTTTATGTTGCGAGGTTGGCAGGTATGGTACTGTCAGCCCTGTCAGGGTCGCATTAGCACTGTACGACTGTGGAAATGATCACGGCGACTTCAATAGAGGTTACCACATATTGCATCAAAAACTTTTCTCGAAAGGCTGGATTTCTGTATGGTGCATGAGAGTGTGCAATTATGGAGCCGTGAAGGGAAGACGACTGTCCTGCGGATACATGGCAGTGCACCGTTGAACCAAATATCGTGTATGCGTTTTCTTTTTGTTTTTTTTTCACATGTCTAGCAGAACGTTTTGTCTCATAGTTGGCCACTTTCTTTTGCAATTAATTTCTGTGTGAAACTTAAAGCTTCCAATTTGACGCATCTACCCTAAGATCAGCCAATCAGTTTACACCAATCGCCAATTGATGCGCAGGATCCTGGTGCTGGAGCAAGGGCGAGTGGCCGAGTTTGACACGCCGGCCAGCCTGCTAGCCGCCGAGAACTCCATCTTTCACGGCATGGCTAAGGACGCGGGCCTGGCCTGATTGACGATGCACAATTAGCCTATGTTATTATTATTATTACTATTATGCGCATTGTTCACCACCACCATCCTTTTAGGTCCCTTACCTTTTCCTTCTACTCTCACTGCACACCCTCTCCCCTTTCCCTTTCCCCCCATCTCACCGGACATACGTTGGCACTTATGGCGTGCCTTAGATTGCAGCGGGGTCCCTGTGAGGAAGCTGTGCAGATTTATCTTCTAATTTAAAGAAAATCTATTTCAGCATGAGTTCCTCTTAGCCCCTGTGCACACTACATTGCTATGGAGAAGCACATTTCCCACGCCGTCAGTGAGCTTACGAGCTTTTGTCTCAGGACTGCTCTGTGTGAAATCTTTTGTTCTTCTTTCCTTGACCCCTTGCTCCTTTTAGGTGGGTTGTGGGTTTGCTGATGTGGCAAAAGGCAGGGTTTCTCACCTTTCGCATGTGGAACCCACGCAATAGACTTATGTTGTGTCCTGGAGCTTTTGTGGCTCGCTGAAGAGCTGAAGTTCATTGTGAACATCTGGAGGGTTGGGTTAGCGTCATAGGAATCTCTGGAGGAGTGCAAGGAAATATGAACGCGTTTTTCTATGAATACTTAGCTGGTGAATAAAATACACGGATCCATATCGTGCAGAGGAGCTGCGAAGAGTCGCTCCTTGAAGTTTGTTCAAAAAGGTGTGTTAGGTGGATGAGGTAGTTTCTTAGGAATCTCGGAGAAGTGTACATTTTAAAGGCTTTTGTAATGAGCGTTTTGTCACAGAATAAAAACAATTTAGTCATAAAGAAGTGACCCATGATGTTGGCACGTGCTGGTCCTGCAAGTGAGAATGGGTCTCATTGCTAAATTTCTTAAGGACTGTGGCACTTGGTGTATAAATGCTTGCACAAGTCCTCATACTTAACTTTTTTAATGTTAAGTTCAAAATTTGGATCCACGATGATGAATGATCGTACGTCAGGCTCCCTGTCGAGAAATGAACAGGCTTCAAGGGCCAACATTTGACGCAAGTGCCTGAGACTTAGTGCAGCTGCTCTTTGATTTCTTGTCATTATATGCTCATGGTCAGAATGATGAATGTATGTGCTAAGCATCTAAGTTTCTGTGTGTAGCGCAGAGCACAAGCTGTGCTTTGGTCAGCTGACCCAGCTCTCTAAACGGCAATCCTTGAGGTTTGGCTCGATTTCCAAAAAGTGCAAGGCATTGCTTATGAGCGCCATCTATTATTGTGGTTGAAGTGGGCTTGCTAGAAAAGTTTCCAGAGGTAAAAAACCAGTGAACGGATCAATCATTAGTGCTCTATTGGTTACTTGAGCAATCCCCAAATCTTTTTATAGTCATAATTGCTATAACCTGATCTAGCTTTGGTGCTGGTTATCTGCAAGGCTTGGCTCAATTACTCAGTCAGTTGGAAGTGTTGCTCACTAGCGCCACCTGTTGTAGTTGACTCAAACTCTGCAGGGAAGTTTCAGCCACACTCTGGATAGCTGAAGGGTTTAGTTGCTGCATAACAACGCCTCATGGTGTTTGTTAGTGCCACACATCTATAGCCAACTTGAACTGAAGATTTTTTTTTAATATAAGCAATTAGGACTACCATATTAAGTGAACCTACGAAGCATCTGGGACCTTGTGCCATTTATGCTAATATGCTGCACTCTGGAAAAACTGGGCCACTGTTTATTGGCATTGCCATAGTACAATAAGATGCTGCACTGTTATTATAGTCATTTTTCGAGCCAGCTATTGCTTGTTCAGTCTCGGTTTGGGCATTGACTTAGCATTGTACATCACGAGGACTTTGTAAAAGCGGAATGTGAAAAAACTTTACTATAGTATCTTTGCCTTGATGTTGTGTTATTGGTCATAATGAGGATTTGAAAGTATCTTGTGTTTCTGGCTTTCTTTCCACTAAATAATGTCCCATTACTCTAATTTATGGTGTCACATTTGTGGGGGCTGTAATAATGACTGCCACTCATCATAGTGTTTATTGTATCAGTGCATTTTTATTCCCCCCCCACTCGTAATGTTCTGCCACGTGCGAACAAAAGTCACGGATTTGTTTGATAGCTCCCGCATTTTTCATTCGTTATGCTACATCATTGTACTGTTCACTTTTGCAGCTGTTTGTGTGTGTCCAGCACTGTTGATATTTGAATAGGCCTGAAAGGTTTCACCATGCACATTGGCCAGTTGGCACGGTGTGTGTGTGCATATCTTGTGTATTTTTTTCGTGGAATTTCTGCAGCTTCAGCCTCAAAAATTTAGACGGGGTTATTTTGAGAAATGCACATAGTAGTGTTCTTTAGGCTCGTTATCCTTTTTTTGTGCATGTGTGCGCATCTCTGTGTAGTGTTGTCCAATCTTGGAAAAATGCAGTACATTGGTGCTCAAGTGCTCTTTGTGGCCCGATTCTGTAACCCATTCTGGCCTTGGCAGTGGTAATCTGTAAAGATTGGCCCAGGCCTCCATTCAACATAAATTGTTGCAAACCAGTGCCACCTGTTGTAGCTAGGGTGAACTAAGGCAGGAAGGTTTGAGCACTTGACGTGAAAGACCTGCGTGCTTACTAACCTTCAGCGTACGGCCACTGATGACGTCGTATAGGCTGCAAAGCAGAATGTTGAAATTGCATTGGCTTAAATACTAAAGTGTTGTTCTCCTAAAGAATGGACAACACTGTACACTGTTTCTTCACGTGGCTAAAGATATACCAGTTTTCGATCAGTAATTTGAAAACTTTTGAGCATCTAAACCTCATCAAGCATTTCATCATTGTGCAACACTATTTTCACGATTCACGAATGCAGGGGAAAAAAAGAAGCTTAGGTTCATGTCGACGCACCACTTTGGTATTGATATCGAAAATTTGCACACGACTGTGCAAGTCCTTGCACTGCTTTTGCAAATTGGTACCCAGTGAAGGTCATTGGCATGTTGTCAAAAAGCATTCTCACACTTCCTGGTGCATGTTTCAGCAAGCAATACGACATTCACAGATGTACAGTATGTACGATCTGCAGATCAATTATATGAAAGACGGAGTTGTGACAACTGTCACTTCCGTCACCTGTGTACTTGAACAGAAAGGATTCAAGGCAGGTGTCAAGTCCGTACAGGAAGGGTTAACAAGCAAGCTATAGTGGTGCTCGTCGTATGACTTGCAAATGTGGCAATACAACAATGTGCATCGACTCTGTATTCGTACATTTTTGAAGTGGCTACTTGGCGTGCAGGGACTTATTACCTTCCAGCCACAAGTATAGTATTCAGCTGCCGCCAAAGGATCGTTTTGCAGGCAGCGCAGGGCATTGTGAACGCATCTTTTTGTCTTTTGCAATTGCTCTGATAAATATATAAATATATATAAATATTTAATAAGCATTTTTTCACGAGTACGCATGCTAGAAAAAAAAAAAAAAGGGCTGCTTGTGACAGAGCCAGTGTGATACCTCTTTCGCGTACTTTGTACCATAGTTTTTAGGACATTTGTACTTTATTGCATTCAGGTTGCAGATCAGCGTTTTGCTGCTCGATGCTGCTGCATGCACCATGCGGGCAGATGGAGGCACGAATGTCCAGTTTTTTGTGTTTTTTTATGACACTTGAAATAAAATGACATTTTCATGAAGGTTGGCCGCAGTGTCGTGCTTGTGTTCAGACCAATTTGAGTTGACATAAATCTTGGCTTCAATTACTTCTGTTGGATCTGCTGGTTGCCACGATCTGATGTACCAAGTGTCGCATTTGACACAAAGCAAGGTTTAAAGAGGAAAACACCTTCTGTGCGGATGAAACCAGCTGTATGTTATTGGCAACCTCCTGAAGAAGCTGCTAGTAATTTTTTTAATTGGTAGTGATTGATTCAGTTATGTTTGTATACTACAAGATTTGCAGAGAACATTTGAAAAACATATCCAGGTCGCGGCGGCCGCATTTCGATGCAGGCGAAATGCAAGAACGCCCGTGTTCCATCCATTAGGGGCACGTTAAAGGTACCCTGACGGTCAAAATTAATCCGGAGCCCCCACTACAGCGTGCTTCATGATCAAATTGTGGTTTTGGCATGTAAGGCCCCAGAATTCATTCCTTCATTTAAAAAACATTACATTACTTTCAGTTGTTTGCTACGCCCTGCCTTTTGGGTAGCTCTTTTTTTCTCGTATCAACGAAAGCCTCTGCAACAAATGGGTAAATGGCGGGCAATGACAGAATGTTTGAGCTTTCTTTTCAACTTGGTAAAAAGGAGCTACGCAAATGGTAATGCGTTGCAAACAGCTTCAAGGGGTGTTTTCAAGGGATCTGTACAAACTACAGTTCTTTCTGGGGTTTTACGTGCCAAAACCAGTTCCGATTATGAGGCACGCCGTAGTGGAGGGCTCCTGCTTAATTTTGACCACCTGGGGTTCTTTACCGTGCACTACAACGCAAGCACATGGGCGTTTTTGCATTTCGCCTCCATCGAAATGCGGCCGTCGGGGCCGGGATTCGATCCCGCGACCTCGTGCACAGCAGCGCAACGCCTTAGCTGACTGAGCCACCCCAGCGAGTTGCAAACTACAGTTAAACCTGGATATAACGAAGTTGACAAATTCTCGAAAAACTTCGTCATAAAAAGGATTTCATTATATGCAGGTTCGGCACGAAAATTAAAAAAAAAACGCTTACCGTATTTACTCGATTCTAACGCGCCCTTGATTGTAACGCGCACCCATTTTCCGTTTAGCACTCATCCTTGGAATGTCACACCATGTACTGGATGCGTGTCGTTTCGCACAAGTGCGAGGCATCGGAAACGAAGAGCGAGCGTCACGATGGCGTCACAGTGTTACAGTAGATCCCCGCTGTTACGTTCCCGGATGCTGCGTTTTCCCGGCTGTTACGTTGTTTTTGGCCTGTCCCGGCACAGCTCCCATAGAACCCAATGCATTGGTAACCCCGCTGTTGCGTCGCAACTGTGGGGGACCGTTCCCGCATCATACGTTGCGAACTGCCACCCCGCACCGGCCCGAGCGGACATTTTGACTTTTCACGTCACTTGGCTTGGTGGCTTGCCGATGGCATTGGCCGCCCAAAGTGCCGGGGGCGACAACTATGACGTATTTTCGGTTTCCGCCAGCAAAAGTATGGTCATTGAGATCCGTATTTGCTATCTAAAGATGGTGTCTATGACCCGTTGTGGCCCCTAAAATTGATTTTGGCTCATAGATATTCGTATAAAGTCCAAGGGCGATAACGCAGTCGCCGCGCGCCGTATGCTTTATGGTCGAGTGAAAACGTGCGAGGGGAGTCGACGACCGCGTCTAAATCTTGCGCGCACAAAAACGAAAAGCAGGAAGGAAGCGGGCCTTCTTCCGTTGCGCTCGAGGCACCGGCGAGGGAGCGAGGTGGGAGGGATAGTGGGCGGCGTTGTACTGTACTCTGGCATCAACTGCGCACTGCCCGGCGGGTCGCGCGGGCGTATCGTAGAGAAAGAAATTGAATTCCTTTCTCTATGGCCGTATCTTGAAAGCGATCTGCGTTGGGGAAGAGCATAGGCAGAGTCTAGGCAGTGTAGGTGCGTCGGCGGCTCGTAGCTTTGTGCGTGCTGTGTGTTCTCGGCGCTCGGTTTGCGTTGAAGCGATAGACAACACGAAGGTCACTTCGCTCGCTTCTGCAGCGGCGCTTCCACACGCCGCCAGCGTTTGACAGCGCGTGTCCGCGCTCATCGAGTGTGATGTGTCACAGCGTCTGCCACCGCAACGGTAAGATCAACTGGAAAAGGAGAGTGCCGGCTTGGTGGGCTAGGCCATCTGCAGCAAGTGGCAGGATCAGGTTTGAATGAAGGGAGGGGGTAAGGTCACGCCCGCGGCGGCAAGATCGCCGGGTCGAGGGATGCAGGCCCGCCTCGCACACGCTCGCACGCGCACACACGTGTTCGCTTCGCATTCCGTCGCGGCGGAGAAGGTGCTTCCGGTTGCTGCTCCCGCAAAAAATGACAAAATTTGGGATGAAATCTCTAGGTTGTCGGTGGGAAAAATTCGTTATTTCGAAGGGGTTTCCCGCTGCCACTTCGTTACGTAGAGGTCTCAAATACATGCGCTTCTATGGAGTAACGGCGCGAAATAGAAAAACTTCGTTATATCCAGGAATTCATTATATGGATGTTCGTTATAAGCAGGTTTAACTGTATATATATATATATTTACCTTGTCACCATAAAGATAACTAAACCTTATTATTAATTAATCTGCTGTATCATTGTCATGTATTCTCATGATGCAGAGTGATGTCTTTCCTTTTTTTAGTACTGCAGCAACCTTAGAGTTCGTAATGAGAAGATGGGCAGCTTTTCTAGGTATGTCAAACACCATCAGGCTTGAGTATAAAGTCATTAATAAGATGACCAGGTTGCAAGCTGCTTTCTTTATTGATTTGTATAAAATATTGCAGATTATCTTATTGGACAGGGCTTAAGGCAAAGATTTGCACGACTGGGCTGAGCCAGTATGGCAAGAGGGCGGAAAGAGTCGACAAAGCACTCATGATCAAGTGGGCATGCATCTTCAAACCACTGAGTATAATTCACGGAAAGAAGGAAGAAAAAGCTTGCCTTTATACAGTTTGCAAAGGACTTGGAAACGCCAAATGAATCACATAAAAGATATTGCACTCGTACGATAACATTTGTATCGGCCTTCTCTTACAAATTTATGAAGTGTGAGAAAGAAATCGGTATGGTTTTAAATAGCCTTGTGTCGTTTGGAGATATTCCCATCATGGTGCACACCAAGAAAAGTTGGCACTCGGTGAGGCTTATCTTGTCTGCAAATGATAAGCATCATTTACCTCGTGTGCCTTTCGTTTCTGTAATGCTGCGTGCGCTCAGTTCCAGGTCACGAATAGCTTCCTGCATTATCAATGTGACATATTATTTTTCACAGAAAATCTAGCGAGCTTAGAATGTTCAAGAAAGGAAACACCAGCAAGACTCAATGATTATTGTTTGGGGACAATTATAAGGTGCGTAACAGAGGGTGTAAACTTTCTTTTTAGCCTGATAGTATATAGATGCACATCATGATCTCTCAAGGTGATTTCATACATGTTAGTGATACAGAACTTTCTGATGGGTGGAAAATGTGACGTGATGAGTCGAAATCACGTGCCAGCGAAACACTTCATCCCAGGGGCATAGCCAGGGGGTGGGGGTTGGACACCGCGGGCTGTGTCCTGAACAGGGCACACACGTGCAGTGTGTGTGTGTCAGTGGCACCCGGAGTGGGGGGAAGGGGGGGAAGTTCTAACACCCCAACCCCCTGAGACCGACCTAACCCCCCCCCCCCCCCCTACACACATTTGTACAGCCCCACCAGTCCAACGTGCACCTTTGCGCTGACGCCACGCGAGTAACAGCTTGTAACATACACATTATTATTTTGGTGCTCTGTCCACGCTATTACTGACATTCCCGAGTTCTAGCACTCCATCAGTCTCATAAGTGACCTTCTCGGACACTACCACTCACTGCTGCCACAACCATTTAGGAAAGATAAGAGCTTCAACTGCTCTGCAGACCGGCTTCTTGGCCCTATCAAGCTCTTTCAAGACTGAGTAAAATGCTGAAGAAAAACATCGTCATCATCCTTGGTGTTATTATTATTATGATTATTAGCCATTTTATTTGCTGTTGGATTCCTCTGGCTAAAGCAAGGAAATTGCATATTATGCAAAGTGCTTGCTTCCCCACCCCTTGCAGAGATCCTGGGTGCGCTACTGGTGTGTGTGTGTGTGTTCAAAATGTGCACCGTGTTATAAGAGGAACAGCAGTTCAACCATAAAACTAGCAGCAACTGGCCCTGTATAAAGCACTCTATTAAATGCGGCATGAAGCGCCTTGCTGACATGACGCTTCTCCATTGCTACACAATTGGCTACCAGAGATAAAAAAGCCCCATCCTGTTTACCTGAGGAAACTACAAGAGAGAGGAATTACGGAAAGGCTTGAACTGGTCTGTGCAAACAACCTCGCAACTGCATCAGTGCTGACGTGAAGGTGGAGTGACTGGGTCTGCAACAGAGTTCACGGGAGAGGCTCAATTGAACCACGCCGTAAGATCCGTGGCGCACTTGGCAGCTTGGAGGAAAGGCTGCGAATGCAACAAGCGACACCCGCTGTGAGAGAAAAGTGAAACTTGGGGATTTGGTGCCGAGCATCAAAGTGTTCTGGTGGGAAGGATCTACTGCCATACGGAAGTGGGTGAGCTGTTGTATTCACTGTGCTGCAAGATTTATGGCTATGCACTAGGAAAAGTTGAGAGAGGCTAGTGGCAGCTTGGGATTGAAACAAAGAGCATGATGTAGGTAGTGTGTTTCTCTTATTGTAGGAGAATGTGATGATCGAAGAACAGCTTACAGTTGGATTGGTCAGATGGCACATGGCGAGTATGTTGCAGGTTGAAAAGCTCCATCAAGCCATTTGTCCACATAATGTAGGTGACTGTGGTGTGGCGAATGAACTCGCAATCTTTGAGAAGAGACAACATGAGTGCATGTCATAGACAGCAACTTCTAAATCAACAGATTGCTAAGAGGGCAGATATTGTCAACATTAGACTAAATTGGGTGGGAGAGAGCAGCAGCATCCATAGCGGTGCATTACCCGGATGTCATGCTCGCGTGGGCCCATTGCCGCAGCATGCCAGATGGTCGGAGGAGTCGTGCAGTGAGGATTGCCAGCATAGAGTGCATGATGGTCTATTACACAAAATGTGTGGCCATACACATAAGGATGTGTTCAGAGTTCATAAGTGTTCATAAGTGTTCAGTTCATAAGTGTTCAGAGGATAAATATTCTTGTGTAACGTAGCAGTTTAACATCTGCCTTGGTAAATGTGCTGCTAGCATGAGCAATGAGATCATACTCATCGTAACCATATTTTTATTGGGCGAGGACAGCGCAAAGGATGTCATACTCTACTACTGTTGTGCATCTGGACTTCAGCTGCGGTAGTCAAAATGCCTCGGGAAGAGGTGAGCAGATCGCACAGGGTCATGAATGCTCACCAGTCTTTCATCCAGGCGGAGAGGACATATGTAGTCTCCAGCTAGAAGCAGAGTTGGAAGCAAGATGATAATGGTTAATGTCTTCAAAAAATAACAGCAGAAACTGAGGAAGCAGTACTGCACCATCGACAATTGAGTGGAGTTTTTGCAGGATTAGGCAGGACTAGCCGTCCAGTCAATTGAGGAGCTTAAATGATAGGCAAATTATTTTAGTTGCCTGGTGATCCATGAAGCTGCAATGAAACAATGTGAAAAACACGTCGTCAGACGCAAGTAGCAGCACTGCATTCTTTTCTTAATTCTTTTGCCTAAATTTAAACAAGTTCGTGCGTATAAGTAGGCTGCCGGAAAGCTAGGCATGCTTGTTGAATGACTTAAAAATAATTGAATTGAAATTATCTGCCCCACGCATTCACTTGGAAAGCAACACCTCTGCTATCCTTTTAGTGGAACAATTCGTAACAGTTTCCACAAGCACTGCTTTCCTTCCTTGGGAATTCCCATGTCTACTTATCCCTTATATTCAAAAAGGAACAAATATTCAACTACTTTAAATAGTGAATGCTCAGATTGTTTTCAATAAGAATAACATCTGTATTCAACTTTTTTAAATACTTGTGCGTCTGATTACCCAAGATCGATGTTGGGTGTTGTCAAATGAGTTGGGAAATCGGCTGATAAAACACTGTTGTGTGTAGGCAACAGAGGCCCGTCTGCCCGTACAGGCCATACTATGTACTGTTCAATGTGTGCTC
Source organism: Dermacentor silvarum (assembly GCF_013339745.2). Taxonomy (NCBI): domain Eukaryota; kingdom Metazoa; phylum Arthropoda; class Arachnida; order Ixodida; family Ixodidae; genus Dermacentor; species Dermacentor silvarum. Next base: position 119,244,108 of record NC_051162.1, read on the forward strand.
ACAATGAAGTCAGTAATGTGTAATGTTAGTGGCGACACCTGCAGGTGCTAGTTTGTAGTAATATGTGGTATTATATTAGTAATATACAGTCAAACCTCGATATAACGAACCTCAATTTAACAAAATGCACGATGTAACAAGCTATTTTTATTTCCCCATCTTAGTTCTATTGAATTACCGAAACCTCGATATAACAAAATTCTCTATGCAACGAAGTTTTTCGCTACAAGTACAACTTCGTTATCTCGAGGTTTGACTGTATACGTATATATACTTATCACGTACACAATTGCTCGCTTCCTAATGTGATGTCACTTATTCCTTGCCAGAAAGTTTTTTTCTGCTTGATTACCGAGTTAGTGTACATTGTATACACAGCCCAAATAGAGTGCATGTTTAACTGCTTGCCTGCAGACATTGTCAAGTGTAAGTATTTGATTTTGTTACATCAGCTTTTTCTTGCTCTCAGCATGTCCCCAAGTGTATCTTACTGCAATAAATGGTACAGGTTGTGGTAGCATGAAAAATAATCTACCTACATTCTTGTAATATGCCGCAGCAGTTCCTTCGTATGTTGGCTTGAAACAGCTGCAGCCCATTCAGTCAGCGTCTTTGCTGTGTGCTTCCAGGATCGACCAGTCGCCTCGTAATTGAGGCATGCCTAAAAATTCACATATTTGTTGGTGCCATAACTTTCACGTCAGATTGATGTTGTGGTGATGTGGTGAAAAAATGCCAAGAACTTCACAGGCTCTCACTAATGATATTTTCATGAGTGATTGTGGACTTTAGGAGCACATCGAATAGGTTAGCACTTGTTTGCACCAAGGAGTTGCCTTTGACAGTTGAAAGGGATCTGGGTGCAGTGTAAGGGTTTATCAGCATGTTAATGCTAGACATTCTTGATGAATGGGAGCATTATTAATATGCACCCTAAAAAATTATTTTGTATACCCTGGCTTTTTTCGTCTCATAGCAAGATTTGTCAGCTGGCATGTCTGTCCCATTTTTAATGCTGTGCGCCGATACTTTCATGTCACGAATAGCATAGCCATATTAGCAACACATAGCATTCTTGGTAGGTGAGTAATGAGTGCAGTGTGCTCAAAAATCTCGCAGAAGTTATATGATGATTATTGTTGGGGGCCAAGCCCTAAAGGTGCAAATGTTTTCTTACAGAGTGGCACTGTTCATGGACTATGTAAGTAAGTATGCAAGCTTGAGGTGTGAATATGAGCTGCTTTTTGCATTGGCATATGATGAAATGTCACTAATATGTGGGGGTGTGCAACTATGCAAAACTTTAGAATAAAAGCGAATATTGCCCTATTGAACACTACCTCGTGGGTATCTTTCACGTTCGGAAAAACACTTTTATGTAGCACGTATTGAGCAACAGAAAGCTGGATCGGGAGTTTCTCATGTTGCTCGGCTTGCGGACGAGGACCAGGACAGTGAACTGGCTCTCCTGGACCAAGCCCAGTGAGCCGCTCGTGCCAGTGGAGCCCTTGACTAGGGGCCCCACCAACCACGGGACCTCAAATTTCATTTTATCTATTGAAGTTTCTGTTTCTCATGTTGCTCTACAATTTCTCTCATGGAAACTTTTACATGGAATAATAATATTTCAGAAGTTTATTATTTTTTACAAGACCATCTAATAAGCTGGAATGCAAAAAATAATCCGAGTATCTCCAAGCAACGGCAAACATTACCTTAGTTCTGCCCAACTACGTAGAATTTTCATAATTTTAAAGTTTGGCCCAAGTTAAGTGAAACACCCTGTATGTCAAACAAATAGGCCGTTGAGGTATGGGAACATTAGCTTTTTATCAAGAATAAGATCGGATTGCAGTTAGCACCACAATGTTAGTCATAAGCCTGTGATTCTAGCTTTGCTCCCTCGTATCCGAATCCTTGGTGAGAGTCGAGACACACTTGAGCAAGAATTCATAGTAAGACCTTTGTATCAAAGAGACCGTTGGACAGTGGTGAGCAAATGTTTCTGGGAAAACTGCTGTGATTAGGTTGCATATCTAGTTTGGAAGAAGACTGAAGATAATGTAATCAGCAATTATTCCTTGTTACTTTATGCTGCACCTCCAAGCTGTTCTGCAATCTTTTTTTTTTTACCTGCTGGCAAACCTTGTGTGTTTTAGGGTGGCTTTTCATCTGGTTTTAGATAATTTTTTTAAATATGCCTTTTTGCAGGTAGCTACACATCTTTGTTTTCAATATTTCAAGCTCCCACCTGTTTGCAATTGTTTAAAATAAATATATATTATATACCACTTCTGCATGTACTACGTGCACGCCTTTATTTGTAGCCATGTAAAATGACCACATGTGCCATTTTAGATACTGCCACGCGCATGCTTATGGGGATTTTTTAACCATGTTCAAATATGTTTTGTTTATGCATTTGCAGAAGAGGACACAGCCCAACCACATGTGTTGTACAGAAAAGTAGTTTATTCAAGTATATTATACATTTGGTGCAGTCACTTCCACCATATATTTGGTTGCCCAATAACTCGGAAACTTTTAAGGCCCTTTCCGCATAAGCAAAATAAATCCATCTGCAACCACCTATTTGCATAAAAACCCTAACAAGATAGGCAGCAAATTGCCCGAGAGTTGCCGTCATTCTTTTCCGCAAGGTACTGTTATAGAAGAAAACATGTTGCCTAAACAAATATAGTGCTTGCTAAAGATATATATGTAAAGACTCTCAAGTAGGCCAAAATTAAAAACATATAAATGTGTGCACTGCTTTGAACTGAAACCAACAAAAGCGCAAGGAAAATGAAGCTTCTGCAAGCAAAGCTTACATTGAAGTTGCTGGCGCCACCTCTCTGATGCGACGCTAACGGCGTCAGAGGAGCGGCTTTGTTACGTGCCCAAGTGTATCGAATTTTGTGCCTGAATCTCAACCTCCCCAAGACCCTGCTATGTTGCCTTTGGGACTGCTGAAGGCTATTTCACAGCTGCCGATACAGATCGGGATGGAGAGCTACAGCAGTTTTTATGTCATGAACGCACTAAACTTGAAAGTGAGGCTGGCGGCCAATAAGTGATAGTCAAGCACTGAAGGTCAAGTATGTTCAACGATCGGGACACTGGTTCGGTGAACCTGTGTGAGTACATATATAGAGATGGTAGAGGAATTGATTACGTTTTGGGGGCTGTTCCTCAGTGTTCCCTAGGGCAATCCCCTTACTATTGGCAAGGAAGAAATATCCACAAGTCTGCACAACTGGTACAGTCTGGAAAGCCATCCACGTACTCAACGACTGTACAGTGCACCTTGGAAGTCGAGTCGATTTCGGACAGTACACAATAGAAGCTTGCTTAGTGTAAACTGCAAAGGATGTTTATGAGCGAGCGGAGACATAAATAATCTTGGCGACCAGTTCTCCATGACATGAGGAAACAAGTGCCAGAGACCAGTTTTGGACTATGCATTTACTTTTCACTACCTGGTCAACAATAATCTTGACCTACTGTATCTGCCTTAGTTTTTTGAGAAACAGTTTAATATTTCAATTTGCATGTATTTGAGCAAAGTAAAGAAATAAAGCACTGATGCCATTGTAGGTCAAGTCTTTCTTGCCAGTTAAAAGGTTGCGTTCTCAAAATTTTTGAAGAGCAGCATATACCCAAAGGCACAATCCGGTGGCCCAAATTGGCATCAAATCGTCAAAGAGGTTCATTGCGAAGAGCGGCACACACCCAATGACCGACGTTGGCATTAAGGGGTTCACTGAAGAGTGACATATAGCAAAACATTCAGCAGAACCCATTTCACAGCGTATTGTGAACCCCACTGACTTTTAAAGGGACTGACAACCGATTTCTATGGAGCCAGTTTTTATGGCGCAACGAGCTCACCCTCGGTAGTGTTTACACCTGCAGCGGTTACTTCCAAAGGCGCGTGGATATTTTGTAAGCAGAAGTTTTCGATCTAAGCAGCCTCTAAAATAGAGTCCCTCCTCCAGCAACGCTGAGAAGTGATAGCGTTGCCGATAGCCCGCCTCGCATATTGTGAAAGCCGCCCATCGCCCTGCTTTAACTGGAGGGAGTGCAACTGTGGTTAACCACAGTTGCACAGTGAATCAACAGCTGTAGGTCTGCGGGTCACCTTCACGAGCACCCTTGAACTACTTTCCAGCAACTTCTAAAGGTAAATAAAGACTGGTACAATCAGTTTGTGGAATCAGTCGTGATCAGGGTCCCCTGTGAGTAATTGACCTAGATAAACGTACTCTAGAGTCTGTAAAGGAGTACGTTTATCTAGGTCAATTACTCACAGGGAACCCTGATCACGAGAAATAAATTTACAGAAGAATAAAATTGGGTTGGAGTGCATACGGCAGGCATTACCAAATCCTGACTGGGAGCTTACCCCTGTCATTGAAAAGAAAAGTGTACAATCATTGCATTCTACCGGTGCTAACATATAGGGCAGAAACTTGGAGCTTAACAAAGAAGCTCGAGAACAAGTTAAGGACCGCACAAAGAGCGATGGAACGAAAAATCTTAGGACTAATGTTAAGAGACAGGAAGAGAGCGGTGTGGATCAGAGAACAAACGGCGATAGCCGATATTCTAGTTGACATTAAGCGGAAGAAATGGAGCTGGGCAGGCCATGTAATGCGTAGGATGGATAACCGGTGGACCATTAGGGTTACAGAATGGATACCAAGAGAAGGGAAGCGCAGTCGAGGTCGGCAGAAAACCAGATGGGATGATGAAGTTAGGAAATTTGCAGGCGCAAGTTGGAATACACTAGCGCAAGACAGGGGTAATTGGAGATCGCAGGGAGAGGCCTTCGTCCTGCAGTGGACATAAAATACAATAGGCTGATGATGATGATGACAATCAGTTTACGTTGTTGTACGGACCTTTCTTATAGTTGTACCGCGTTTTTCCCTCAAGTACAGGCCTACGTCACGGCTGGCTGGCCCCCGGCTAGCCACCTTACCCCGGCACTTCCACTGCTGTAACGAGTGTTGTGCACGCACACATTAATGTTCCTCGTGAGCACCTGTGTGCAGAACCATACTGCGGTGCATACACTGGTTTGAGCCGAACAGACAGCAGACGTCAAGCTAGATCTAACCTTTTCTTTGGGTGCTGAGAAACAGCAGCAGTTTTCCTTCCGTCTCATCTCGTGCACCACTGAGGTGCGACGGCGGCAACAGCGCTGGCAACGCTGCTCGTCAAACCAGCATTCTGAGCCGTCTACAGGGCAACGCAAAGCCTTGCTATAGCTTTCAATACTTTGCCTTTGGCCGAAAATGACGAATCTTTTATGTGATAGGCTGACAGCATATTATAGGTGGACTACACCTATTGGGAGGCATCACCGTCTGAAGTCCCAAAAATGTGGGTCGACATCGAAGGCTGTGCACTCTTGACACAGCGTCTCATGGCGCTAGTTATCATGAGGGAAGAATGTAAGAAACTGGCATGTGGCACACGCACCAGACGTTTAAAAGAGTGACTTCAGCACGAGAGAAGCACGCGTGAAATCGTGGCCTAATGGTTAGAGCACTGGGCTGCTGTGCTGGAAGACAGAGTTCAATTCCTCCATTGGTCACTGATTTCCTCATAGCATTACAGGTGGATTTCACCTACTTTGGAGGTATCTAACCAAAAGCTTGAGCTGCGTTGAGCGTATGTGAGCGCATCACAGTATGCATGAAATTACAGATTTGTAAGAGATACAAAATATAGAAGTGTCACACTGATGAAAGAGAGCAAAGTCGCCTGTAATGCACGCATGCGTCGCTGTCGAGACGTCCATCTCAGTATGCTATCACATACTTAGAGATATGGCGGTGCTAAGATTGAGTCAAGTTTCTTTCTTTCTCGTTCAGGTGCATATTTGTTATGAGAAAAGCAAAAAGTACTGAAGCTGGTCAAATCTAATCTGAGGCTCTTCACTACAGTATCTCTCATAGCTACAGTGTCGCTTTAGGACCTCTTATCAATCACTCAGCTATACTAGCCATAAAATTGCAGCAATTTGTACTGAAACTTAAATAACCATGTCATATCAAAAAAGAATGAGTGAACAAGAACTTTCACACAAAAACAGAATACGTGAGTGGTGCAACTTTATTTCGGCAAGAAAATGTTTTTTACATAAAAATTTACACGGCCCGCCAGTTTCGATTCTCTGAAATCGCAGCAGCAGTTTAATTGTGGACCATTTTCTAGGAAGCACGACACAGTTCCACACAGAAAGGCGCATGTTTTCTGGCAAGTTACCTCCATGTGTGAAAATAAAAAAGCTGTGATGCTCACTTTCCTGGCTACCAGTAACGATCTGTCGTCCTCGTTAGCCTTTTCTTTTCCGTATGCGGAAACTCCTCAAAGGTAAAACAGCAAACACGTTCCTACCAAGTGTTGGCAAAGTGAGAAAAAAAAAGAGAGAGAAAGAAAAATCTTGACACTTTCTATGTACATTGCAAAAACGAAACAAACTGTAAAGAAACAAGCAGTAAATTTGTGTCCATGTATTGTATCTCGTTGAACTCGGCAAAAGGACGTCTCCAGGCATCCAAAATTTTTTTCTGTTTCTGTGCATTTCTTTGCTTGTGTTGGCCTGCAAAGCAAAAGGGAGAGCTATATTAATTTCCGTGTAGCCATTTACACAGTTGTTAAATACCATCGACATTTGCATGCAAGAAATGTATACCAGGAACAAGCCATGTGCCAGAAACTGCATGTCTCAGGGGGAAGGCGAGGGGTGGGGAGGGAAGCCTCTGGGACCACCCCTCTGGTTCTACCAGTGGCTATGCCATACACAGCGCCATGCAAACACAGACTCCAGAACTTTTGACCATGATATGTGAACGTGTTATTATTAACCCTTTGTGGTTATGTGCAGGGTCCCTCTAGACACGTGAAAATATCCATTACGATCAAACATTGGGAACCGCACAAGACGCATGATTTTGTACGTTCGCCAGTTATCTGGGTCGGTAATGGCAGCTTTTGAGAACTTTTTTAGCTAATAAGTGCACTTGGCAATGTCTTTGGACGATGGTAGCATTTTTTCCCTTTTCCTCTATGCTTGAAGGGTTTTTGTGCACAATTTGTGCCGTGAAGCACCCGACAGGATGGCGGCGTTTTCTGCGTGGGCGTTTTCTGGAGAAAATTCACCTGAGTTCAGTGGATCGGAAGATGATTTCAGTGGTGCAGAAGAATATATTTCGTGTTCAGGTGAACAGCAAGCGTCACTGAATGAGAACACTCTAGAAGGGAGCGACAATGAGGAGCCTACAGACCTGCAGTGCAAATACTGGCCTCCACCGAAGAGAGTGCTTCGAGCACTACCACACAGGGCTTAAGTACCTTTGAGAGCCTCAGAAAAAAACAGGTTCTCTGCAGGGTGTAGAACCAAACCCAAACTGAAAACTGCACATGAACCGGAATTCCAAATGGAACTGAACCCTAAGTGAATGTGAACCGGGTGCAAATGGAGTAAACGGGTGCTCAAAGAGATTCTTTGAATGGGCGTTTTTCCTGGGAAGGTGCGTGTGTGTGTGTAAAGGTGTGTGCTGGTAACTGTACGGCCGCCTAGGCAGAGAAGCTTCCACTATTGAACTCGGCCATGCCAGTTGTGTTCTGCGGGCAAAGAAACGGCTAAATCGCCGTTTCCGTTGAAACTCAATTCGTCCATTAAACAAGCTCGCTACTGTTACTAGATATGCTGCAATGTACACACGCCAGGACAGACGGAAAGCAAGACAGAAGGTGTCCTGAAGAAGGAAAAACAGGAAGACCAACTTGTTCATCAGCATGGCTCCTGTAACACTGACACTGTAGTCAGCAATGAATGCTGTCGCCTTCTCAATGCACAGTAACAACGGCTGTAAACAGCACAGGCTTTCTTTTTTGCGAGCCATGGTTCAATGCTTCTTTGGTGCCTCCAAGTGCAATATACAATGCTCTGTGCCAAAGTATCTTCTGTGCCAAACTGTTTTACAAACTGCTTTAGTGCTACAAACCGGCTCAAAAAAAGTTATTTACTTTTCTGAACTGAAACGAAATTGGTGCGTGCTGAACCCGAACACCTACAAAATTTTTTTCTTCAGTTTGACACCCTGGTTTCCTGAAATAAACCACTTAACATGCGATCGTTTACCTGCGCGCTTTTTCTGCGTGGCGTCTAAATGCTTGAAATGCCACCTGACTGGAATGACCACAAATTGTGTAAATGCGCATGACTGCAAAGGGTTAAATGCGTATAATACTCACATTCAATTCTTGACTCATTTTTATTTTTCTTTGATGTATAATTCCCAACCCTTGAGAGTGTAACGAATAATTAATTACACTATCGTGATAGCCTGAGGAAAAGCCTGTGCTGCTGCAGCAAGTGCGCCCCCCTGCTGTGTGAACTGAATTTAAGCTGCGACTAAGCTTCTGTCGATATCGCCAATGGCCAGGCCAAACTGACAAAGAAAAACGTGAATGAATACAACTGAACCGCAATATAATGAACATGAACATAACAAAGTAAACAACATTTCGGTGGCCATGCTTCATTTCAATGACAATCCTACTGCTATAATGGACTCGAAAATGTATTATTCGAGGCAATATTGGTTACATCAAATCAAACATTTGCTAAATTATTGAAAGTTATATTCTGGGGTGTTACGTGCCAGAACCACTATCTGAATATGAGGCACGCTGTAATGGGACGTTCTGGATTTATTTTGATCACCTGGGGTTCTTTAATGCGCACCCGATGCATGATACACGAGTGTTTATGCACTGAGGCCCCATCAGAATATGGCCGCCAGAGCCTGGATCTGCAAATGTTAGTTCACTCACAACTCAAAATACAGCAAAATACTGAAGCCGACTGTTCTTATGGACTAAAAAATTCAGACTTACTGAATATTCTGGACTTCCCCAAGGAAGTGTCAGTTGCCCCAGGCATAAGTATACAGTCGAATCTCGTTAATTTGAACATGCTTAATTTGAACTTCCGGTCTATTCGGCTGTGGCCCAGTCAAAGTGCTGTGCGTTCCAATGGGCGAAAACGGCCGGTAATCCGAACGTGCAAGCATTTGCGGCGGTTAATTCAAACATACCCACTGCAACAAATCACGCCAAGTCATGCCAAATCACGCGGCGGTGCTTCCGACCAGCATTGCTCCAACCCCACCATAAAGTAAAAGTTTAGGGAAAGACCCCTCAACGCCGAACATGACAAAAAAAAAAAAAAAAAAGAACAGCGGCGGAAATTGCATCCTCTCTCAAGTGGCAAGGTCGCCGTTTCTGCATCGCGCCGGGACACGCGTGTACGTGCTTATGTGCCTATGCAGTGATGTGATTGGTCAAGGCCGTTTTGGAGCAGCTTCTTGGAGCAGCCAAAAGTGCATTTTGGAGCAGAAAAACAAGCTTTTGGAGCATCTAAATGCATATTTTCAAGTGAAAAATTGCCTTTGAGAGAAGCAAGAGAGACTACAGAAGGAGGGAGCCCAATTTAATGAAACACAAGCACATTTTTACCAAGAATTATTTAGCTCAACAAAAAGCGCAATGCTCACTCGCTAAGCTACACCAGCCGAAAACAGCAAAATGGCAGCAGTGCAACAAAGAGAAACAAGCTCAATAGCATGTGCAACGACTTGCTCCCATTTAGCAAAATATCAGCCATCATGCACTCACTTGACCTGACAGGAAAGTCACCTAGTGTAAAGGCTTTGCTGTACCAGCAGAACGCTTTTCCATATAGCGTTATTATGAAAGTTGTGTGCTCTCACCTCTTAGTTTTGAAAGCGCCATTTCAGCAATGGCAGGAGCCACCACATATCAAACACGTTGCAGCCCTACTCTCGCACCCACCTCTTACTTCCGAATCCATGTGCACATATGACGAGTGCATGTGATGAATGATGTCGCTTGTTTGATTAGTTGGTTTTTAAATGTAGCAGAAAACACCTTTTGGAGCACATTATTGAAAATGTATCGGGATGTAGCAGGATTGACCGCGCGCCGCCTCGCTATCCCTCCCCCCTCGCTTCCTCGCCGGTGCCTCGAGCGCAACGGAAGAAGGCGCGCTTCCTCCCTGCTTTTCTTGCGCGCGCGAGATTTAGACGCGGTCGTCGGCTCCCCTCGCACGTTTTCACTCGCACATACAGCATACGGCGCGCGGCGATTGCGTTATCGCCCTTGGACTTTAGGGTACGGCCACGCTAGCGGCAAAAACACGCAGCAAAAACGCGCGGCGGCAACGCGTCATGCCACGCGCGGCAAAAGCGGCAGGAATCGGGGGTCTTGCGGCGTGCCGCACGAAATGGGTTCTGCGGCAAATGCCGCGTGCCGCGAGATGAAGAACCAATCAAGAGCGACGAGGGTGACGTCACGGAGCCATCACAACCGGAACGCCGCCGGTGCGAGAGCGCTCGCGGTGTTGCTCGCCTGTTCGGAGAGCGCGGGAGATCTTATCGCGCTGCCGCGCGGCAAGACGCGCGTGCCACGGTGGCCTCGCGGCGAGACGCTGACGCGCGGCAACTTGCCGCTCGCTGCATGACGCGCGCGTTTTTTGCCGCTAGCGTGGCCGTACCTTTATATACGGAATATCTATGAGCCAAAACCAATTTTAGGGCCACAACGTGTCATGGACACCATCTTTATATAGCAAATTCGGATCTCAAGGGCCATACTTTTGCTGGCGGAAACAGAAAATACGTCATAGTAGTCGCCCCCCGCACTTTGGGCGGCCAATGCCACCGTCAAGCCACCAAGCCAAGCGACATGAAAAGTGAAAATGGCCGCTCGGGCCGGCGCGGGCTGGCAGTTCGCAACGTATGATGCGGGAACGGTCCCACAGTTGCGACGCAACAGCGGGGTTACCAATGCATTGAGTTGTATGGGAGCTGTGCCGGGACCGGTCGAAAACAACGTAACAGCCGGGAAAACGCAGCCCCCGGGAACGTAACAGCGAGGTTCTACTGTAACACTATACGACGCTACGACGCCATCGTGACGCTCGCTCTTCGTTTCCGATGCCTCGCGCTTGTGCGAAACGACACGCATGCACGCATCCGGTACCTGGTGTGACATTCCGAGGATCAGTGCTTCGACGAAAACGGAAAACGGGTGCGCGTTACAACTGAGGGCGCGTTAGAATCGAGTAAATACGGTAAACGTTTATTTTTCGAATTTTCGTGCCAAACCTGCATATAACGAAATCCTCTTTATAACGAAGTTTTTCGGGAATTTGTCAATTTCGTTATATCCAGGTTTAACTGTACAACTTTCTCTCATTTGGAAAAACAGATTTCCTCCCGATGCACTGAAGTTGCAATAAATAAAAAAAGTTGCAGTTTCGCCCGAACGGCGAAGCATCGAATGCAATAGTAGACCGCTATACGAAGTAAGTATAGCAGTTTTATCGGCCGTATAAACTTGCAAACATTTGCTTACTAAATAAATGAACAAGCACAGTGCCACACGCGCACAAGCAAACATGAACACATCTCGCTCGTTGACCACGGAAACGAACTGTCAAAACGCTCGAGTGACAAAGCGCAGCGAGCGAATTGATCTTCGTGTTATCATGCCTCTCGCTTCAACACAACCTATGAGCGTGAAAACACGGCGTGCGGCGGACTTTCCCCGTCGCAGATTGCTTTCAAGATAGGGCCAAGACGATCGTATCGCCGAAGTGGATCGTCGCAGGTTACGTCCTGCTTCGGTCCACTGAAACTGTTCCGCATTGCTTTGCTGGCGAAAATCCTCTCCTTCTGCAGTCCCGAACGCAAGTTTCGGATTTTCTAAATGCCAGTGATGCGGCAGACGCAGAGAACGTGAAGACAGACGGTAAACTATTGCCTAAGCACGAGTACTGCAGCACATGGAGGAAGCTACGGCAGCTAGGCTCAAGAGTAGCTAGGCTCGACGCGCTTGCCAGGCAGCCATATTGAAATGCCGACGGCTATATGGTAACGCAGATTTAGGGTTGTACTCGATACTAGCACACACGCAATTTTTGGACCTGTTTTATCGGGAAAAAAAAGTGCGCGTTAGATTCGAGTAAATACAGTAATCAGCGTAGAATACTAGAATAATTTCGAAGAACAAGTAGAATAAAATCTGCATAAAACCTTGACACAAGACAGAAAATGACAAAAAGAATAAGAGTTTCATCACACACACACACACAAAAAAAAACATTTGTTTAAGAATCCTTATGCCATAAATGAGCGATGATGGCATATCCATTGACTCTTCTCTTTAACAATCTTATACATTACAGTTTGTTGCACATAGATATCCCACAATCCTTCCTTAGGCTCTCTCTTGGCAAACCATGCTTGTTCTGTTGAGGCTAGTTCTTTTCAGAGCCCTCATTTACTCAAGTTTGCTTGGTCACTCTGGTCACATTCTCTGCAACTCCATGTGACTCAGCCAATCCAAAGCTATAGATGCAAGTGGTTCAAACGATGCCTCACCTCATTCGATTCATGACATCATCTTTGTTGCGGTCCTCCTTCCTTCACTCCGCACCCGAAGTCTCGGAGGACGCCTCCAGCGGTGCCGACGCCTCCGATGCCTCCGCAGCTTTGGCGTCAGGCACCCAGAGGCCAGAGTCGACGCAGCGCTTCATGTGGTACCTGGCCTCTTCCTCGGGCATGCTGGCGATGACTTCCTTGAGCATGTCTAGGTCGCGAGACTCGAAGCACTTCTGCATCGACTGTGAAGCAACGACAGTAGAAAAGGTTCAAGGAAAAGTACAAGAGAAGGACTGACCGTTGAGCATGTCCCTGCACTTAAGTTACAGAGAAAATTATACCGTATTTTCTTGCGTATAACTCACGTCCTCATATATGCCGCTCTTCAATTAGTGTATTTACTCGAATGTAATGCGAGATTTTTTCATGCTTGTCATTGTTTGAAATCCACCCTGCATTACAGTTAAACCTGGATATACAGTCAAAGCTCGTTAATTCGGCCCCCATTAATTCGGAAATTCGGATAATTCGGCCTGCTGATTCCCTCCCTTCAAAAATGTACATATGTCTATGGCAGCGAACTCTCGTTAAATCGGCACGAAATTACGTGTGCACCGCTTAATTCGGACTGGAGACAGGCCAAGACCGGCGCTGAAGTGAGTTTTTGGAGTTTTGGAGCGCAGAAATCAGTACACTGGCACGTATACACTAGTGGCAAAACGTGCGCGGCGCGCCGCCGGCACGTTTTGGCGCGATCCAAGATCGATCCAGGCAAAAAATCGCTCCAGGCGCGATACCTCCCGCGGCAAGAAAAACCTGTTTCGCGGCTGCTTTCGCGGAGCGCGTCTTGCCGCCGCCGGCGCGCTGCGCGTCTACGTGCCATACCGGATCGGAAACAACCCTCCATTACGAAACCGAAAACGTACGAGGGGTCACTGCTAGTTCAAGGTGCATTTTTGGAGCACGCATCGCTACTGTCATCACTTCGAGAGAGAATGAGAACGACGCACATGCGCATTCTACGACGTCCTTTGTTCTGTGTGCGTGCGCGCGTCGTGTTGCTGTTGTGGTACTGTTGTGTTGCGCTCCGCTGTGATGGCGACGCCTGCTAAGCGAGCTAAGTACGTGGCCAAGGACTTGGGGACTAAGATAGAAATTCTGAAGGCGCTGGATGAAGGCATCTCCTGTGAAGAGGTGATGCGCCGCTTTGACGTGAAGAGAAGCACCCTGGGAACTTACGTGAAAAATAAGGTGCAAATCTTGGAAGCTTTCCAGAACGACAAGTTTCATGCAGCTCGCAAGCGTATGCGAACCGCAGCACACCCTCAGTTGGAAGATGCGTTGTTGAAATGGATTGGTGCCGCACGGGATGCGCAGCTCCCACTAAGTGGACCACTGATCTGCGCGCAAGCAGAAACCTATGCCCTCCGCATGAACATTGATACATTCAAAGCGTCCGAGGGCTGGCTTGCGCGCTTTAAGGAAAGACATGGTATTCAAGACCGTGTGCGGCGAGAGAGGTCCAGTGGATGAAAAAGTGGTCACGGACTGGCAGAACGGCGAACTTCAGGAACACATCGCAGCCTACAACCCCAACGATGTTTTCAACGCAGACGAGACAGCTTTATTTTTTAAAGCGCTGCCAGACAAGACAATTACTTTGAAGGGGGACCCTTGCATTGGTGGAAAGAGGAGTAAGGAGCGTGTCACCATGCTGTTAGGCGCAAACATGACGGGCACGGAGCGCCTTCGTCTTCTCGTCATCGGAAAGGCGCGCAAACCAAGATGTTTTTCGAACATCAAGCGCCTACCAGTCGAGTACCATGCAAATAGGAAGGCCTGGATGACTTCAGAAGTATTTCGCCCCTGGCTGCAAGGGCTCGACCGCCAGTTCAGTGCCAAAAAACGTAAGGTGCTGCGAGTTATAGACAACTGCAGCGCGCACTGCAGCGTTTCTGATCTCCAGGCGATCAGAATTGTGTTCCTGCCGCCGAACACGACCGCCGCCCTACAGCCTATGGATCAAGGCATCATCCAGTAGGTGAAGAAAAAATACAGAAGACAAGTTTTGGAGCGTATGCTTCGGTGCATGGATAGAAAAGTGCCCTACAATGTGACGCTCCTGAGCGCAATCCACATTTTGGCACACGTGTGGGCTAACACGCCGGCAGCAGTAGTGGCAAACTGCTTCAGACACAGTGGATTCGGGCAACTGGAGCCGTCTGAAAGCCAGGAGGTCGCAGCGCCTGACGAGGATGAAGAAGATAGGGCACTCGTAGCCCTGCTTCCTACCGAAGTACAGCTCGACGACTACTTTGGCATCGATGACGGTGTTACCGTAGCCGGTCAGTTAACCGATGCGGAAATCATCGCTGATGCCCTCGGTGCGACGGACGAGATGTCCGACGAAGATAGCCCTCGCGAAGAGCTTCCGGCACGGCGAACCACCAAAGAAGCTCCGGATGCCCTCACTGTTTTGGAGGAATTTTGCCTCGATGCTCCGTGTAACACGCTTGCACTGGACGGATTGGCGCATGTGCGAAAAGTCGACCTTGACGCCCAGCTTTCGACGAAAAAGCAAACAACCATCACGGACTTCTTTACGAAGTGAAGGTATGGAATAAAAGCCTTGTTCAGATGCAGATTTTGTTGTCCATTCGATAATTCGGCATTCGGATAATTCGGACATTTTTTTTACTCCCTTGAGATCCAAATTAACGAGGTTTCACTGTAACGAAATTGACAAATTCCCGAAAGCTTTGTTATAAAGAGGATTTCGTTATACGCAGGTTCGGCACGAAAATTCGAAAAAGAAACGCTTACTGTATTTACTCGATTCTAACACGCCCTCAATTGTAACGCGCACCCGTTTTCCGTTTTGGTCGAAGCACTCATTCTTGGAATGTCACACCAGGTACCGGATGCGTGGACGCGTGTCATTTCGCACAAGCGCGAGGCATCGGAAACGAAGAGCAAGCGTCACGATGACGTCGTAGCGTAGAGCCCTAATGTTACGTTCCCGGGGGCTGCGTTTTCCCGGCTATTACGTCGTTTTCGACCTGTCCCGGCACAGCTCCCATAGAACCCAATGCATTGGTAACCACGCTGTTGCGTCGCAACTGTGGGACCGTTCCCGCATCATACGTTGCGAACTGCCACCCCGCGCCGGCTCGAGCGGCCATTTTGACTTTTCTTGTCGCTTTGCTTGGTGGCTTGACGATGGCATTGGCCGCCCAAAGTGCCGGGGGCGACAACTATGACGTATTTTAGGTTTTCCGCCAGCTAAAGTATGGCCCCTGAGATCCGAATTTGCTATATAAAGATGGTGTCTATGACGCGTTGTGGCCCTAAAATTGGTTTGGCTCATAGATGTTCCATATAAAGTCCAAGGGCGATAACCAGTCGCCGCACGCCGTATGTGCGAGTGAAAACGTGCGAGGGGAGCCGACGACCGCGTCTAAATCTCGCGCGCGCAAGAAAAGCAGGGAGGAAGCGCGCCTTCTTCCGTTGTGCTCGAGGCACCGACGAGGGAGCGAGGGGGAGGGATAGTGGGGCAGCGTTCTACTGTACTCTGGCACAAATTGCGTTCTGCGCGGCGGCGCGCGGGCTGTATCTTGAAAGCGATCTGCGTTGGGGCAGAGTCTAGTAGTGTAGGTGCGTTGGCGGCTCGTAGCTTTGTGCGTGCTGTGTGTTCTCGGCGCTCAGTTTGCGTTGATGCGATAGACAACAGCACGAAGGTCACTTCGCTCGCTTCTCCAGCGGCGCTTCCACACACCGCCAGCGTTTGACAGTGCGTGTCCGCGCTCATCGAGTGTCATGTGTCACAGCGTGTACCAGCGCCTCGGGAACATTAACTGGAAAAGGAGAGAGGAGAGGAGGCTTGGCGGGCTAGGCCAGCTGCAGCCAGCGGCAGGATCAGGTTTGAATGAAGGGAGGGGGAAAGGTCACGCTCGCGGCGGCAAGATCGCCGGGTCGAGAGATGCAGGCTTGCCTCGCACACGCACGCACGCACACGTGCGCTCGCTTCGCATTCTGTCACGGCGGAGAAGGTGCTTCCGGTTGCTGCTGGCGCAAAAATGACAAAATTTAGGGCGAAATCTCTAAGTTGTCGGAGGGGAAAATTCGTTATATCGCTGCCACTTCGTTTCATCGAGGTCTCAAATACATGTGCTTCAATGGAGTAACGGCGGGGAATAGAAAAACTTCGTTATATCCAGGAATTCGTTACATGGAGGTTCGTTATACGCAGGTTTAACTGTAAATTCGAATACAGCAAGATTGATGATTTTAAAATGAATATTCTAAATCCCACGATTTATGGTATTATTTTGGCAAAAACGCTTGTTTACATCTCGAGTCAAATTATAGACAAGTCGACAGAAGTGAAAACATTTTTTTTTGTTGGAATCAATGTCGATTTCACTGTGCTCGTGACTGGTGTTGCTGTTACGACGCTGCAGTACCAGCGTGGTGGTTCCATTCACACTTTTTTTTCATTATTCGAGTTCGCTTTGAAACCTGAAAATTTTATATTCACACACCCCTACCGATAACCCAAATGCACTGCCGCTCCCTGCTGCAGGCGGCGCAAAGTGAGCATCATGTTTCATGCTAGCAGCATCGTATTCTGCTGTTGCCCGCCAGCTGAATTTCGTTTTGCTAAACCGTTGGCGTCCTAAAACACAACGCAATAGGAAATCGACAAATTGCGCCTCAGACTGCTTGGGGCCCCACCAGGTCGACGCGCATCGGCACCTCTCGCCGAGCGGGCACGCCAAAGCTTCCCGCCGAAATGCCCGCTCAAGAAGGCCAACTTGCAGTAGCGCGAACGTATGCTTGCCGAAGCCGCAAGAACAACACCAGTTCCCCATGTGACTGCATCTTGTGCTGCAACACTTTGCATTACATAGACGTCAACTGCAGTTGAATCTGCCCAATTTTTTAGGGACTTCAGATTGTACGTGTGCCCAATTTACACACGCTTTTCTTGCTTTTTTTTTTTTACAAGACGTGTGAATGTATTTGACCACCTGGGGCTCTACAACATGCAACCAAAGCTTGGTCGTTTTGTAGGACAAATGGGCCATCGCAACTCACCTCAGGCAGGGTCTCGAACACCTCGACTGGGTCAAGACCGCCAGGTCCTAGCCTCTGCTGCCGTTCTTCCTGCAAGTTTTTTTTTTTAGCAATCACTACAACTGCATAAGGTTTCCCAGCTTCACAGTCGAAATTCATCACAATGTATGCGTGTATACAAACAACCTATTTAAAGAAATTCCAACCTGGTTATGCCTTGTACTAGCTGTGACTGCCAATGCTGTGTTTCCCTTGTCTTTAATGTGCTTATGTGTTACGTGCTATAGTAAACCCATTAAACACAAGCAGGAGAGCATGAAATGAAACAGCTCTAATAACAAACAAACTGAGAAAGCAATTTCACATTGCTACATTTACTGTCGTCAAAGATGGCGCAGGACCCAGACCATTCAAGTAAAAAATCAGGCCGTCACCGTAGAAACAAATGAAAGCAGAGACGAAAGAATGCATTCTCATTAGCTCTGACTTGTTCACGCTTCATTCCTCCATGTGCTCCACCAAGCACTGAAGAAATTGAGCTCATAGTGATGAACCAAGAGGCTTGATTTTTTTTTCTTAGTACCGTATTTACACGATTGTGAGTCGACTCGAATGTAGGTCAACCCCCCCAAAATTGCATGTCTCAAAAAAAAAAAAAAAAGGGGGGGGGGGAGGGAGAAAAACCACGCGAGTGCATTCACACAAGGCAAATTTATTGATGGGGTTGCTAAGACTACTCATCGTCACTAGAGTCGACCTCACTGGCACTGCTGCCGTCATAGCTGTGCGGTCCCACAGCACGTCGTCATCAAGTGCGAGTCCACACTTCGCGAACGACCGCACCACGACATCATGCGGTACAGCCGCCCCCGCAGAGAGGACCCACCCGCACACAGCAGCCAGGGAGGCCAAATTTTCTTGCGCTGAAGCCGCCACTGATGCACCACACGTTCACTGACTCCAAACTTGCGTCCCGCTGCGCAGTTGTTATTTTCCTCGGCATGGAGAATAGCAGCCCGTTTGAACGCTGCTGTGAACGAGCGCCGAAAGTTCTTGGCACTCATGTATAGTGAACTAGATACTCATGACAGGCGCGACGATTCAGCACAACAGCAGAAGTGGCAGATGCGCGCAGCCGTCAAAAACAATCGGATCTCAAAGAAAAGCTCTTCCGCCAACTACTAATACCCCCCAAACGACTCCCCAAAAAGCAGATGGGAGGACTGCCACCGCAGTAGCTCAATTAGTTCAGCACAGCACCCATAATGCAGAAGGCGAGGGTTCGGCTCTCACTTGCGGCAAGTTGTCTTTACGTATACTTTCGTTTCTCTTTCCCCAATTATTTCCACATTTTAACTTAAAAAGGAACAGTCCTGCAATGTTTCCGCCAACTACCATACCCCCCTAACGGCGGCTCTTCCGCCAACTACCAATACCCCCCTAACGGTGGCTCTTCCGCCAACTACCAATACACCCCAAACGGCGGCTCTTCCGCCAACTACCAATACCCCCCAAACGGCGGGTCTTCCATGATCGATGCTCCCACAAGAGCCGTGCGCTTGTGGTGTGCGCAATCAAAATGTATGCAATACGGTAAATTAATACGCTATGCTTCTACCGTAACCATGGAAACGTAGGTGCAAAGTTGTAACCACGCTGTAGCGACCCTGATTTCTCGTTTCTCTTGCCGCTACCAGCGGTACACGGTTCGGTTTCGATTCTAAGTCGACCCCCCAACATTGGATTGTCAAATTTGAAAAAATGGGTCGACCTATAATCGTGTAAATACGGTAACTACCGCATGAAGCCAACAGACAATTAAGCCAGGAAAAGCATAGGGTATATAAACTGTTTTTTATTTACTGTAACATAGAAATAATGAGATAAAGAGAACATAAAGCTTTAAAGAAAGTGAGCAGAAACCATCGACGACGATTGTTAATGCAAGCGAACAGCCCCAATGAAAGAAAGAACGAGCAAGTGAGTGCTAGGGCCCTTCGTCCCCTTCCCCTTCTTCCCGCCCCACAACTATACTGCGTGAGAGCTCAAGCACCATTTCCCTCAGTGCCTTTGTACAGCAAGTCTGACCATCAACCACCGCCGACCGTTTTTGAGCTGAAGTACCCGCTGACAAATAGATGGAACGAAGTTTCACTTGGCCTAGTCCTAGAAGTGTTAGCCAGCACCACTCACAGCCCTGGTGGTGGATGTGAAACATGCTTTTGACACTCCCAGGGCTAGATCTATAGAGTACACATGCACCTATTCCCCAAAAAGCAGATGGGAGGACTGCCACCGCAGTAGCTCAATTAGTTCAGCACAGCACCCGTAATGCAGAAGGCGAGGGTTCAGCTCTCACTTGCGGCAAGTTGTCTTTACGTATACTTTCGTTTCTCTTTCCCCAATTATTTCCACATTTTAACTTAAAAAGGAACAGTCCTGCAATGTTTTCCCTGACTTCACTGCCTGTTGGCTTCATGCAGTTCAGCTTGAAGCTTGATGCCATAAAGTAGCGTACAAGGGATAACTGGCCGGTTGCCTGCTCCTAAAATCACATACTACATGGCACCTGCGCTTAAAAGGGCATTCCACCTCCACTGCCTTGGCTGTGGAGTGGAACACACAGGGCCAATTTTGCGCACAAACACCCAAGAAAGCAACCTGAGAGATGGCGCCACAGTAGCTGGATTGGTAAAGCGCCACACGCGTAATACGGAGGGTGTGGGTTCAGTCACCACTTGTGGCAAGTTATCTTTTCGTGAGCTTTGAATTTTTGATTACCGGATTAATTTGACATTTCAATTAAACATAAGAATTCCATATACTCTCTGTGGCTTCGTTTTCTGTCACTTGATGTGGTTGTGACTATCAAAAAATGTAGCCCTTCAGTTCGTTTTATTCTTGAGTCCTTAGTGGGCACTCAGACCAATAAATAGGTACTAGAATGCTAACGTGCTAATCCTGCCACAACAGACCTCCACTTCAGATAGCAGAGCTAACTGCCCGATTCCGTTACCTGCTGAAACATTTGAGCACACATCCGAAACACATGCGCACGCAGATACACATGCGCATTTCCTAACCTTGCACATGCCATGAATGCCTAGCATGCGAATGACAAAGTATCTCACTCACTTCTTCACACTCACTGACACTCACTTCTTCGATCTCCTTGACTGCTTCTTCCAGCTTCTCTCGGGCTCGCAGCTGGACACGTTCCTTGAATCCCTTCAGTTCATCTTCAAAGGCGTCCTTGTACTGCTGGTCAGCCATCTGAATGCTGACGGTAATGAAACAACTTATTGAATGATTGGCAATCCACGTGTCTGACAGGTTCTTCGAGCTGAAGTATCTGCTGAACAGACTGAAGCAGACTGAAGAGCAAAGATCGCAGTTATTGACCTCTTAGGACCGTATTGAAAGCCTTGCCTACTAAATTAAGGCTTATATAGTAGTACACACCTCAATATTAGTGTCCTTTGTTTCACTAGGACAATGAGAATGTGGCTTCTAAATACTGCGCCACATTTCAGAACCTTATGACAAAGAATAGAATCTATTACTGAAATTTCAAGCACATCACTTCTGCCAAAAGTGAAAGGAATTTTAGTGCATACAAAGACAAGTGTTTGTCCTTGTCTGCTCTTTGATTTATATGCTGGTCCAAAGTCGCGCTGTTACAGTTTGAGTTGCGCAGAATGAACTAACCCAATCTTTGACGTTACTTATGCTTCTTTTTGAACGATGATCACCCGAGGCTCTTTAACATGCACCTAGGGCTTCGTATGCATGTATTTCATAATTGTGTGTCCGTCGGAATGCGTCTAACTGTGACAGGGAATCAAACCCACAACCTCATGCTCGGCCGCAGAACACCGGTGCCGCTGAGGCACTATGGTGGGATCAGTACACTTCAGACTCACCGCGTAAAGAACGAAGAAATGCAGGATCGCGGGTCCACTTCGAGCTGCTTGCCAAGCTCCAGTACGTACTGCACACAGATGCACTGGTGGGCGACGTGGGACATGAGCTCGTGTTTCTGAATGGGGTGAGAGAATCGAGTCACTGAACACCTTTGCCCGTCACCAGCAGTACCAGATCGCGTGAAGTTGCTCGGCATATGTGAGCACTGTCATGGAGGCAACAAATTATAATAACAAAGCAAATCGACGAAGATCAGCCCATAGACAAAGATCGGCTTATCTATTGATATGTTTTAAATTGACATTGTTTTTACTTTATGCATAGTTCTTTTTTCAACCTGTGCAATCATGCTGTTATTTCTAGTTAATCATCTTCATGCTGTTCTCATTTGTAATAACGAATTTATAAGCCTTTTAGTATCACTAAAATGCTGTTAAAGTACAGTCGCCGACCGATTTCCCGGATTTTGCGGGGACCGAAAATAGTCCGATAAATCAAACAGTCCACCCTAAAAAAGAAAACTTATTAGGCTTAGAGTGGCATAAAAAAATCTTTAATAATACCCTGCGTCATCCTACCCCTGGAGGTGATATTTGCTTGGATTTGTGCAAGACTGACGTATTCGCATACAGTTGACAACAGCGTCAGAGCGTTGGCGATCTCCGCTAGTGGTGATCGCCATCACGATCGAAGAAACGAGCCCCGTTACTTCGCACATGGCCTCTGCGATCAGCTCCGGCAGGACGTCATTCGCTCCGGCCTTCCCATTTGGCAGGACCTTGAATAAAGTTGATTTCATTAATTCATTCCCATTTGGCGCGCAGCCGAGCGGAGAAGTCTAATCTTGCTAACTCTGTAACAGCTCAGCAACGGCACGCTGCCAGAACTGATCGGGGAGGCTACGCTCCGCACCACTTGGCTCTCGCGAAGGCACAGGAGGTGGCACCGATCACACAAATGCGAAGCTGCACACGTCCCCGAGGTGCGCACACCACGGACAAAATAGCAACCGAACTTAAAAAAGCAATAATAATAAAAAACGGATTTCGCAAAGTGATTATGCCGATAGTGCTGACTGAATAACAGAAAAAAAAAAGTGCTGTCCTCTAGAGCGTTTTGTCAGCTAAGGAAGAGCACGTATGGCCTTCGCGAAGCAAGGATGGCGCGCGCTCTAGTGCGTCTCCAAATCTTGGAGGCTATACAACGGGCCACTGGAAACCAAGCCTGGGCAAGCCAGCGGAAAATCCAACATGGCGGCCTTCAAGAACGGGTAGTCTGGCTCGGAACCAGCGATTTAGTCCGGAAAATCAAACTTAGGAGCCTAAATTCGTCTGAAAAATTGGTTGCGAAAATGCATTAGCTCTATGGGAACCCTGACGGTGCATTTATGAAGTCCGGAATATCTAACAAGTCTGAATTTTCGGAGTCTGAAAAAGCGGTCGGCGACTGTATTCCCTTTTTTTTACTCTGACAGGTTGTCCCGCCTATGATTTTTGAACCATGGCACCTTATACTGTATATGTAAACTGTTATGTTTACTGCATTTTCCGAAAATAACTTTTTTATACAAATTCGACCCACCTGATATTTCGACCAATTTCGTCAGTCCACCGTAAAAGTCAAATTAACAGAAGTCGACTGTAGTAGATACTTGATTCCCGAATCAAATTAATCGGTCGGTCCGAATGCAATGCTATTCCATTCTCAGGTGTCTGAATTTGAAATCTGCTCTCGCACTTTGTAATTGCAGATTAGGCTTTCTCCCCCTATGACTGCGGTGAAGAACCTGGCATTCCCTTTTACTGACTTATGACAGGTTGTTATCAGATTACGTGCCGCGCGATCGGCGCGTGCGGCAGCTTATTTTCCATCCGATGTCATCGAATGCACGCGTAGCCACGTTCACCAAACTACTATTATATGCTTTTGAACCACACCTTATAACTCACAGCGAGTCGTATTTCGGACGATTTACTGCATTTTCGAAAGTGTTACTGCACTCCACAATTAAACGTTTATAGCCGGGCAAGTGCATTCGACCCACTCGTGTTTCCTCTCCGTCCTGATAACGCCGTTTCGACTTTGGCAATTTCGTCAGTCCACCGTAAAAGTCAATTAACAGAAGTCGAGCAACGACTTTGCAGTTTTGTAGTAGATACTTGATTTGGGGCAAGATATACTCCAACGTTACCCATGCGATTCGATTCAGTGATATTCGAGTATTAGCATAACCCTAGAAGTAACCACTAAATTAACAAAAATAATGTTTCAAGAGAATACTTAACCAGTCTAAATTGACTTAAACTTTCTCTTTAATGTCCTAGTACAGGTTATAAAAAAGGAGCTGGTGTGCTTTCTGCCAATCATGTGACCACTTACGTCATCCATTTCGAGTCGTATGCACCAGAGGACCAGGTAGTTGGCCGTGTACTCGCTCGCCAGGTGCGGGTGCTCCAGGAGGAAGCGCTTGCTGTCTTCATACTTCTGCAGCATCCCGAACTGCTTCAGGAGTGACTCATTCTCCGATACAAATTTTTTCTGCGGGGAAGTCGAAAACAATGCAGAGCCTTTAGCAAAACAGGAAGTCAGCCTAGTCGGTACAGTAGAACGTTGATATGTGTTGGAAATAAACACGAGAAAAAATGTACTAACCGGGAAAGCGTACGATCCACACCCACTAAAAAATCTGACAGAGTCAACTGTAGTTGACATCTATGTATTGCGACGCGTCGCGCGAACATTGCAGCACGACATGCCGACGTGGGCAGAGCTGGTATAGCTTACGGCAAGCTTACGTTCGTGCTCCTTGAATTCCGCCCTAGTCAACAGCTGCTTCGAGCAGGGCATCTTGCCGGGAAGTTTTGACATGCCCACTCGGTGCGAATTGTTGCGACACAAACACCGACGCTCCTCGAGCTATTGGTGCCCGAGTGACCCAAGACGCAAGATGTCATTTTCCTATTGCGGAGTGTTTTAAGACAGTGATTGGAAACCAAAACGAAATCAAGCTGGTGAGGGACAATGGAATACGATGCCTATGATGCCGCCGGAGTGAAAAATGACACTCACTTCGCGCCACCTGTAGCAGGGAGTGGCTGCACATTTAGATTACCGCCTATTAAAAGATTCCACTGTATTCTGAACATGTGGCCAATGTGGCGTCATGCGCGCTGGCAAATGCAAGAATAATAAAGCCCTATAAGGGAACAAATAGACACGAAGTGTTCCGGCATTACTGTTGTTCCGGTACGGTTCCTCTGATGACTATGGCAATGCGGACTCCACCGCTTTGTTTCGATGCTAGCGCCGATTCGCACTCGCTGTGCTCCGAGAGTTGTTTGAATTAGCTGATGTGTGGCCAAATACGTCGGAATTAACGAGGGTTGGATTAACAAGCATTTACTGCATCATGATGACATGACACAGAGCAAAATTTACTAATGTTGCGTAGCAATAAAGCTAGGTAAGATGACGTTGCTCATAAAAAAAAAAAGAGCAAGACAGCTGCGTGCATTCTTTCTGGCTGTGCTCCTATGCGGTAGCCACAGTCATAGCAGGAATGGAGCTGGCCAATGTATCATGACGTCATGGTGATGCATCCACCTCAAGGTGTACCTAGACGAAAACTTTCGTAAAAATCGACAATTACTTAATGTGCTGCGACACTTGCAAGCATATTTTCTAGGGTTAGAGGGCTTGGATTTTGTTTTACCTGAAAACAAATGAAAGATATATTGGAAATGTCCGTGCCAGCGCTCCCTTATACAACTGAAGATTGCTTCGCTATATCAGACATATTTTAGCGGGACTCAGAATGGTGTCATGCCTGAAGGTACAAGTGTATTTACCTGTGTCTGTTCTTTTTCTTCTTCCGTCAAGACGGCTTCCTCCTTTGGTTTTGGCTTGTTCAGAATCTGCACGAGAAAAAATCGAACATGTTCATTTGATTTCTGAATGAAACCAGTTGCACTAAAAACAGCGATGGTCCTGACACAACTACAGTGGTATCAGTAGCTCTAGTTCCATTTATTAACCGACACTTTCTAACACTCTTTAGCAAGTACTCTATTAGAAGTAACCATCACATATAACATTGACACAACCTGCTATTAGTTCACACAATAACGGTCAAGTATTTCGAGCCAAGTTACTGGCAATGACTAAATAGCGTTCATTTTCACGCGACAGGTGTGCATGCGAGAAATTGTTACAGTGTTACTAAGAAAAGTGCAGGCCTTTTATGAGTAATTACAATAGTTTTCAGGATTGTCATGACAGGCAATAAAGTGTGGAATGCTCTGGCATGACGTTTTGTTCACAAAAAAGTTGCCACGCTTTAGCGAATTGCAAATCTGTGCATAGTGATGGCCCCACCAACAGTGAACACAGTGGTGAATGCAGGCAAACTGGCTTTTGGAACGTGGAAGAGTAAACAACTCACCGTTTTTTGAAAACCTTCCTTGCTGATAGTATCAACGTTCCAAGGTGCCAGCTAAAGCATGAAGAAAAAAAAAAAAAGCAGCACATGAGATGGATGGTTGATCTACAATTTAACAGTAATTTTAGCTCAGCAGGTAATGGGTGTCTCGCAAAACCAGAAAGCACCCCCGACTGCAAGAATGCAAAGCAGCCGCACACATGCGCACACTCTGGGGTGTCCACCTATCACATTAAACACAAACACAATCTGCCCTTGCTTCTGTGATCCCCCTTGCAAAAACAGAACACTGCAAACATTAGTTGTCAATAAAGAACAATCTCATCACTTAGTTAACAGAAATTTCCACAGGTTGCTGCTCCATTCGGACATGGATTGTAACAATGCAAGATCTACTCGCGATTGGAACCAGAGAAAGAATGCACGAGCCACACTAGCAGCCACTAGCCAGCTTAGTCAGATGCCAAAAAAGTAATACATCAGTGCGGCTTTTGCAAACAAATATGGAGGACACCTAAAGCTGCGGGCATGAACAGTGCTACTCCCCGCCGCACCCGTGAGTCCCATGATCCATAATTCCAGCAGATCCCAGTCCCGGACACAGGATGAAAGCCAAAACACCTCGAATTCATTCGAGTAAATGTGTTTGAAGCCCTTGATTTGGACCAGCCAAATGTAAAGCATGCAGTGAGACCACTCGAAAGTGACGAGTTGAATGTACTATAAAATATATAAGTGACATTTTTATTTGCTTTACTTTGGCACGCAGAAATCTGTAGGTCAGTGACCTACAGTAGTGGATCAACAGTAGGGTTCCCACCTGACCAGTCTTCCACCGGCTCAGCCGGTCTTTCTTTCTCTCATGGTTTAGTGATTGCTATTTAGTAGAAAAAAAAGTAGGGATATCTGGCCATCCTAGCCGGGCACACGGAGCAATTTTCACAAAAGTTGGGACTGTTCCACTAAATCCACTAAATTTGGGACGATTGGCAACCTCCTCCCGCTTCTCGATGTCGCTTTTTTTGTGTGTGCTTGGCAAAAGTGGCAACCCTAATCAATGGCGAAGCAGTCGTTCCTCACCTTCTCCTTTTTGTCCAACTCCTCCTGCTCCTTGCGCAGCTCCTTGTCCTTCCTCTCGAGCTTGGCGACGTCGCGCTTTGCCTGCTCCAGGTCCTTGCCTGTCTTGCCCTCGCATCGCTTGCGGGCCTCCAGCAGCATCTTGTCGTGCCTGGACAAACAACGGAGCAATCTGTGCGCGCTGCTGCAAATTCCCCCTTCTGTATCAGGTGTTGCGTGCACACCAAGATAGCGCATCAAAAGCAAGAACCCCGATGAAGATAATGATACTTAGAGTGTGTCATATAGATCTTCACATTTCTGATTAGACCTGCGCGGCAAGTTTGACGGCTTGGTGTTTGCTCTCGGCACGAGCATTGTCGTCAAGTAGCGGGTTCACTTCCTTCATTGTTTTTCCACAATGTTTTACATCGGGTGCCATTTTTAAAGTGGCCGATTGGGTGTTTTCCCAGTATGCTATACGCGAAGGAGTTCATGCTCTCGTACCTGGCGTTCCCACTGACAGTCCTCACACGAAATCCACATTGTGTGAACTGGACAAAACTCAGTGAAAAATTGAAAATTCTTAATCGTTCTGGAGCTGTATACTTTTTCATTATTCCGAAGACGCACAAAATGTGATGAAACTAAATTTTCAGTTGACAAAATTAATAAGTGCATGGAGAGGATAGGAACACAATGTTGGATAAGAACACAATATTTGCCTGGCGCAATAATGCATGTAACTACAAAGGACAACACAGGGTTGTTGGGCAAAACAACCAGCGGCTGCGTATGACTGTTTCGACATTAATTCAAGTGTAGGTCCAGTTTTATTGTTATTAATATATTTATTCAAAGGTGGAACTCACTTGGCCTTCCTCCTGTTGAACTCCTCCCGTTCTTTCTTCATCTCGTTCATCCGTTCGACGCGTGCCTGGTGCCGCCATCGAAACAAGCTCGGCGTGTCAATGTTCGGGTGCGTGTCGTCCTCATCATCCGACACCTGAAACAGTGCCAAGGGTCAACATCACCAACTCGAATAGTTCGGGAAAGGTGCTTGTTGCTTTAAGAATTTTTAGAAAATACCAGTATCTCACGTATATATTAAATCTTCATGTCGATTAATAAAAATGCATCGACATTTCAGGTGGTACAGTATAACCTCGTTGAAATGAAGTTGCACGACACAAAAAATAGCTTCATTACATCTGATATACGTTATAAACATATCTGTGGCAGTGTAACAGCGGGGAGACAATTTCGTTATTTAGTTTGTCATATGCGATAATTCGTTAGATCCGCATTTATTATATCAATGTTCAATTGCCTATGCTACAAGCTGATATCAGTAAAAAAAACTTTACATTTAGTTTGTCATACCTGTGTTCCTTATGCCCTCCCGAGAGGGGAAACGAACACAGATAAAAATAACTGCAAGCAAAAAATAAACAAAAAAGCACTCTAAAAGCAAAGACTGTATTGTACAATTAGCAAATTGGGCATTTTATTAAAAGGCAGTTGACAAGTCAATGTGTGAAGCAATGAATTAACAGCCAAATCAGTAAACGGAACAGCTTGACAGTATCAGCTTCATTAAGTAATAGGTGAATCACAGTCAACCTTTAGATACGGACTGATGATGATGACGAGTTGATGATGGCACAAAGACCAGGTCTGGCAAAGGCGCGCCAAGCAATGAACAGTTGAACATAAAGTTGTGTGACCCGATATACGCACACGTGACACTTGTTTTAGTTATGCGTATAGCACTCACGATGCTGATTTTCCTAATGTTCAAATTTGGGTGACACATGGTTAACTAACGCATTAATTCATCGTTCCATTTTTAGCCGCGAAAGAACGATTGAAAAACTCGAGTGAAGCTGCTTATAGAAACACTGGAAAAGCGTTGCAGGTGTCTGGGAAGTGAAACCTAAACAATTAAGTATGCACCGGAATATATGAAATATGAAGGGGATCACAAAAAAGTTCGATATACAGGTAATTCAATATATAAAATAAAAATTGTACTTAAAAAATTTCAAGGAGAATTTACTGCTGTTCGTTATCCATTATAATTCGTTATATGTGTGTTCGATATATCCGGGTTCGACGTTTCAACAGAGATCATTTGCCGCTCGTTTCCTACACAATTTTCCAAGGTCACTTTGCTGAACATTGAATCAAAGTGTCTCTCGCGTTGGCATATAGATACTTTTTTTTTTTACTCTCAGCGTGCTAATTCTTTGTCACATCGCAAACACGATGCAAATAACTGTTTTGCGAGCCCTGCTAGGCAGCGTTACGAGAAAACGTCGACGTAGAATATTGGGAATATCTTCAATCATTCCATCATAAGAACATCAAATGATCGAACGATGTAATCTGCCTCTTTTTGCCATCAATACAGGAAAAATCGCGACAGCAGGAACGTAGAAGCGCTTTGACACCACTTAACGCACCCGCAAGAAACGGCGCGAATAAACAGCTCGGCGACAATTGTCGCAGCGAAAACGGAAATACAGTAATTCAAAAGCACAGCAATCTTTGTGACACCTAGCACCTAGCGCTCAGTTAAACTTTGGCGCATAAGTTAAACAGAGCAATAATACGCCCAGTTAAACAGAGCAATGATACGAACAACCTTTTGTAAAGACCGAAGTGGTTCAAAAGGGCGTAACGGCATTTACATCCACCGTCAGCAAGACCCGCTAGACAGACGAGCAAGTCTTGCTTGGCGGTCGACAAGTGAATTGTTTATGAAGCACGTGAAACGATTTCTACTGAGAAGCGGGCACTCGTCCAGAAACATATAACGTCGGCGATCGGTCTCGTAATGTTCAGGGTTTTGAAGCGGCGTTCTAGAAGGATCCACGCAGGGTCAGTTCGGGTTTCCGTCGAAGATGCTCTCGCGCTACTCATTGAAAACTTGAGACAATCTGAGCGGTTCGAATCGGTTTCCTTCGGTACTCACACTTCCCGCGGCTTTATTCTGCCGCCGCAGCGCCGCTTAATAACAGAAACACGACCGTAAATCACCCACCTCGATTGTTTTCCACTTGCTGTAGTCCACCATCTTTGAAATCTCACTGCCCGCGGTTGCCTGCTGGCCGAGTATTGCTTAGCCAAGTTTAGCCGAAAGCAGCGCAAGACGGAGAGGGAGGCATTGGTTCAAAGCAATGCCTCCTTTACTAGCTACAAAGCTCCAGAGTACTGGCGGTTTCGTCCGCGGTCCAGACAATTTGACGATGAGGTAGCGTTCTCAACGTAGGCTCAAAATATAAGCGCTCCTCAGGAGAAAATAAAAAATAGAGGAAAAAAAAAAAAAAAAACACTCGTGCTCGGCGAGGGCGCTGCAAGACGTAAACGAAAAAAAAAAAAAAAAAAAACAAAAGAAGGTATAGCGGGAATTTTGAAGCATGTTTTAAAGTAAACTTTTTTTCAGTTCGTAGAGAGGACAAACAGCCATTTTAGCCGTGTCGTTTGAGACATTGCCACCCTAATAAACGCTACACCACCAGTCCCGACAACCCTAGCTCGGGCCCAACTGTGATGCCGGCTATTCAAACAATGTCAAACGCAAAATCAAAAATGAAGGCTGACTAATGGAGTAGCACACGAGGAATAAGGATTATAAACAGGGATAAGGTGCCTCAGAAAGGCCTGAGGCACCTTATCCCTGTTTATAATGTCAAACGCAGAAATGCTTTTCTGCGATAACCCCTAGGCTGATTTTAATTAAGCTAGTTGCATTTTAAATAGAACGAATAGTCACACGGGCGTGCCAAAGGTCCTTTGAAGTTAAGAAGCATAGAGCTTTAAAAGGAACATTAGTTCAAGGGATATGTGTCAGTGCTACACGGTCTCGGTTTAAGCTTTTAACAAAAGCCGAAACGCATCCTTAGCGCTGCCGTCGCCTCAAAAGTAATAAAGAATATGGGCCCGAATGCGTCTTACAATACATTTATGCAGTATTTTTTCTGCGATATTTACTTTTTCTATTACATTGAAACATCAAAACAAAATGTACGCGTAGTAAGGTCGTTACTTTACCAAATACTGAGGTATTTATTGCAATGTGTTGCCGCTGATGACAGGCCGTGCCGACGCTGCTGTACCGGCGAGTTCATGATCGAGATTGCGGGTGTCCCAGAAATGTTTAGGATTTTATTACTAGTATTTAGTACTTAGAAGGTTGTTCTAAACAGGTCAAAAATAAACTTCCGTATTTATAAACGTTGTTATTTCTGCTATCGGACACCCTCTAGGCTCGAGAGTATTCCCTTGAGATTTCAAAGGACGAACGCGGCCTCCTTTGACTCAAAGCTCCCTTCGAGAAGGCCTCCTTTGGTGAGCTCGTGTGACAGCGTGCAATCTCCCTTGAAGTAAAGAATCTTTGGTTCAAAGGTCTTTGAAAGTGCCCGCGGAACTTTGATTTATGAGTGAGTGAGTGAAATAACTTTGATTTATGGTCAGGATTTCTTTACCAAAAAGTGACGCAAAGTTTGATAAAAAAAGAAGAAATTAGAAGCGCTAAGCTTAAAATTCGTAACTCTGCACCAAGAATAGATATCGAATTCTCTCATCTGCATCCGTTAGAACATCCAAAGCGGACTAAAATTATAATAATTTATCTTACGTGAATTTGTTACAATGTTTACAAGGGTTTTGTAAATGTCCTACTCACATATTAGTGTGAAAGGGGTTGAGACACCAAATTTTGAGGCTATAAAAAGCCTGCTGTAGGCTTCCTTTGTATGCATGGACACTCAACATGAACCGTTGGACACAGCAAACGTTTAAAACATATTTTAATTCGCTTCCAAAGAGTGCCTAAATGCTCGTTCTCGCGATCGAGACCCATCGCTAGCGTGACTGACACCGACGTCACTGCGTTGGAAGCGTAACGAAAGTTTTGGTGACGTCATACCACATTAGAGTGACGTACAATGAGCGGTGACCCACAGCACCGGACAAGACTACAGAGAGTCGAGTCTAGAGTGCAATGAGCCGCATCGGACGCAGACGTGGAGTCCGAATCGGAGCTGCCGCAGCTAGCCATCACAACTGTGGGCGTGGGTTTGTTTGCCCGCGCTGGTACAGAACGAGTGTACGAGAGCAGACGATGCTGCAGTGCGTGCGTCACAGCTTTGTGGGCCCACGTGACTGAGCTTCCTAGACAGTGACGTCACTGCCCGACTCGGTGCCCGGTAAGCAAAACAGAAAATTGTTCGCATAAATAATGCGATATTGAATTATTTACAGAGATTATATGAATCTTCGAGCGTGTATCATGCTTCCTGGAGCAATAAGAAACGTTTGAAACAAAGAACGCGCATGGCATGGCATGGCAAGAACTTTATTTTGGTCCAGAGAAACTAGGGCCAGAGGACAAGAGCACCCAGGCTAAGTCGGTGGCTCCGCCAACGTAGGCACCGGTAGGCCAAAGGCTTTCCCGATGTCGTGAGCTATCCGGACGGCCAGTAGTTGGTCTTGGAGGACTTCGCTGGATATGCGAAGTCCTCCTCACTGTTGAGGTCCGAAGCCCTTTGGTTAGGGCACAGCCAGAACATATGATCAAGTAGACACGGAGTCTGTCCACAACTTTTACATTCCGCGGGAAACTCCTGGTCAATTTTGTTAAGCACAAATGGTGTGGGATAAGATTTAGTTTGAATTATTCGCAAGCCACAAATTTGTTGCCTCAACCCCTTCAAACATAGGTCGTGTATATTACATCCATTTTGTCCGCTTTAGATGTACTATTACATGTAATTTACGGATTTGTGATAGTACTTTTCATTGTTGAGTTACATAGTTATAAACTTGATAGTTTTGGTTCTTGAAGATCTAGACATATGGCGATTATTGTTTGAGGACAAAACACGCCCCAAAAGGTGTAACCCCCCGCCCCCCCCCCCTTTTTTTTTTAGTGTTCAAAGGGCATATGAATGTAAAAATAATTTTTCTCGGCAACCACTGCACCAAGTTTTATGGGGTTTGTTGAATTTAAGTGAAAACGTAAAATCTAGTTGTAGGAATTTTTTATTTGAGCCGTTGATTTATTCAAAATGGTTGAAAATCGCGATATTTTTGAAAACGATACTATCATGTTTACAACTCTGGAACTCATCTATGAAAAACGATATTATAGTGGCTAACGATGCACCAATTCTGTAAACTGCATTGAATAGTACATCTAAAGTATACAAAACTGATGTATTATACGTCTGATCCAAAAACCTTCGTACATGTAACAAATTCACGTAAGATATAAGCTAATATATCAAATTTGTCCGCTTTACATGGCCTAATTACGGATGCTGTTTACAGGAACTGCGATATCTATTTTTGATGAGTTACTGATTTGTGAGCATTCTGGTTCACTTTTGTTGAAACATTGGTTTTCGACAAATTTTGTAAAAGAAAATCCCGGGCTTAAATCAAAATTTTCTTTCAAGTTCAACAAATTTCATTCATCTAGGTCTAGAGGTTGCCTCATAAAAGCACTTTATACATTTTACATGTATTTGAATCGGCGGCGTCGGAGTTGGCCCCGAACTAACGCTTATTGTGAGTAAAAATGGCATGTTTTGATAATGTGCTGTGCATAATCATTATCATCATTATTATTCCACTGACGTACCTTCCCGAAGCAGCACCTGATTATTAGTTTCTCCAGTGTCCTGCTTCTGAAGCGATAGAGACGTCTATGTTGGACGTCTGATATTTCACCAAGGATCTCCCATGACTGTATTTCTTTTGCTTCTGTTCTGTACACATGAAAATATGAAACTACGATAAATGTTCTGTACGGAAACTCCGTCGCGTGTATTTCGTGTCCGCGTCACACTTTGCGCAGTTTATCACAGTTACGTCAAAGAATTTACATCATTGAATGCACCGTCTCGACGGCTCGAAAAGACCAAGAAACGCAGGGTACAGAACGCGACTTTCCAGGGAAGCCGCCATTTACAACATTTATCGTTTTTAGCGGGAAGCCGACACTTAGCGTTTTACAAATTGCACATTTGGACAATGATTATGGACACTCCGATTTCTCGGACGCCTCCACTGTTTCCTGCAGATCGATTATTGCAACAAAATTACTCCTACCATGAGAGGATGGCTAGCGGTTAGGGCCAGAAAAAAAAAACACGAAAAACGAGCGATCTTTGCAAAATTATTCCTCGCGTTCTTGTTGTTTCGCTGGTCGGCTCCAAGGAATATCGGTACTGCTGCATGATGAACTGCCACAACAGTGACATAAACACACCTGGGGCCTGCAGCCGTCTGACAAGTTCAAGAGTTTTCCGGGTAGATGGTAGGAAAATGCACCCTGGCAAGCGTGCATAACCGCCGTCCGCAAAATCAAGTAGGAATTAGATGAGCAAGTTTGGCCGCTTTGCTGAATGCTTGCTGTTATTCGTGGCAGTGTTGTTGCTTCGCCCTGTATAGCTCAGTCATGACAGCTTCCTCGTGATGACGAGAATATAGCTGTATGCATCTCTACTTCGACGTGCTTTGAGCGACGCAGAGCGTCGGCGTACTTGCGCGCATTGCGTCACACCTTTCTTTCTTCTTCGTTTATACCTTCTTCGTTTTCGTTTTAACATGCATTGATATCACATCACATCCCGCCACTCGCCGCCATTGCGTGAAGCTGCCGCTCCTGCCGACGCTCAGCGGTGGCACCCGGCGGAGGGTACGAGCCCCAGTGTCCCCTTTAATAATGGACCCCGGTTACATGTGAGAGCCCCCTCGAGTGACTGCGCGACACGGATAAATACTGGCACGCGAAAGCGAACAAGCGCGACTTGACTCTGCCAACAGCAGCAGTGGTGGACGCTCGTCTCCTCTCTTTGTTTGCTCTGTACCTGCCCTGCAAGAAGTAGAATTTCTCGGGCGGGTGTCGGCCCTTTGTGCTTTCGAGGCGGTTGCAGCACTAATCGGCAGGCTTGTGTGGAAAAATACACGGGAGACACAATCTTGCCGACCGTACTCCCGTATACGCAACCATATTGCCTTTCTCTTCTCTTTTCTCTCTGGCTCTATTGATAAAAATGGACTACATTGCATTTTAAAGAAGCCGTAGAGTGAACTTGCCAAGTCCCGAGAAATTTTAATGCGATCACAACTGTGCAAATACGTAAACATACTTTGAAATCCACGACGCCCCACTGACGTACCGGCGACGTGGTTTCGTAGCGAAAAAAAAAAAAAAAGTCTTTGTGGCTTTCGCTTTCTCTGGCGGCAGCCAACCTCTAACCGTGAAATTAAGGACAAGAAAAAGAATTTTGGCAGAATAGTTTGGCAGTCTACACTAATTTATCTGTTTCTCTTAATCTGACGAAGTTAAAAGTGACTCTTTTAACTTGGCTTGAAGGTGAATAACTAGGTGAAAACAGAACCTACACCGGAATAAAAGACAATGGCACGAAGCTGGGACGACGCAGTCCCGTAGTCTTATCTTTCTGTGTGTATGTTGTGTCTTTAGCAGGGTTATTCACCTTCGATCATGTACCACGACTGGCCCAGCTTTCGACATTGTTGCTTTAATTTTGCCGTATACGTTTCGCGAACGTGTAATGAAAGAGTTACACACACTGTCAACTGCTGTAGTCAGGTGGCTACACGGTAACTTTTGTCGCCGTACTTTAGCAATATTTGCTCGAGTTGCGAGGCCGATGACCGCCACGGTTCCGTTCTCATAGCGGCATATACCGCCGCGGTTCCGTTCTCATAACGGTATACCACGACGGTTTCGTTCTCATAGCGATATACCGCCAGGGTTCCATTCTCATAGCGGTGCATCGCGACGGTTCCGTTCTCATAGCGATATACCGCCGCGGTTCCGCTCTGATAGCGGTATACCAGCACGTTTCCGTTCTGATAGCGGTATACCGCCACGGTTCCGTTCTCATAGCGGTATACCGCCACGGTTCCGTTCTGATAGCGGTGTAGAGCGATGGTTCCGTTCTCATAGCGGTATACCGCTACGGTTCCGTTCTCATCGGGGTATACCGCCATGAGCTGCAACGTGAGCAATCAGGATAGAGAGGCTAAAAAATGACGGATTGGAGACAGGTATGCAGGACGACTAGCTGCTGGGCGTCGGACAGTGTATGTTTTCGCTGACATTGCTGCAGTTCCCACACGATGCAGAGCTGCGTGTTCTTTCCTCGATTTCTTTGAAATAAATGTATCATCATCATCAGTCTATATTTATGTTCAATGCAGGACGAAGCCCTCTCCCTGCGATCTCCTATTACCCCTGTCTTGCGCTAGCTGATGCCAACTTTCCTACTGCAAATTCCTACTATTACCCCTGCCTTGCGCTAGCTGACGCCAACTTTCCTACTGCAAATTCCTACTACTACCCCTGTCTTGCGCTAGCTGATGCCAACTTTCCTACTGCAAATCTCTACTATATATATTACCCATGCCTTGCGCTAGCTGATGCCAACTTTCCTACTGCAAATTCCTACTATTACCCCTGTCTTGCGCTAGCTGATGCCAACTTTCCTACTGCAAATTCCTACTATTACCCCTGTCTTGCGCTAGCTGATGCCAACTTTCCTACTGCAAATTCCTACTATTACCCATGTCTTGCGCTAGCTGATGCCAACTTTCCTACTGCAAATTCCTACCATTATCCCTGTCTTGCGCTAGCTGATGCCAACTTTCCTACTGCAAATGCCTACTATTACCCATGTCTTGCGCTAGCTGATGCCAACTTTCATACTGCAAATCCCTACTATTACCCATGCCTTGCGCTAGCTGATGCCAACTTTCCTACTGCAACTTCCTACTATTACCACTGTCTTGCGCTAGCTCATGCCAACTTTCCTACTGCAAATTCCTACTATTACCCCTGTCTTGCGCTAGCTGATGCCAACTTTCCTACTGCAAATTCCTACTATTACCACTGTCTTGCGCTAGCTGATGCCAACTTTCCTACTGCAAATTCCTACTATTACCCCTGTCTTGCGCTAGCTGATGCCAACTTTCCTACTGCAAATTCCTACTATTACCCCTGTCTTGCGCTAGCTGATGCCAACTTTCCTACTGCAAATTCCTACTATTACCACTGTCTTGCGCTAGCTGATGTCAACTTTCCTACTGCAAATTTCCTACTTTAACACCCCACCTAGTTTTCTGCCGTCCTCGACTACGCTTCCCTTCTCTTGGTGCCGATCCTGTAATTGTCTAATGGCCCACAGATTAACCAACCTACGCATTACAAAGCCTGCCCAGCTCCATTTTTCCCGCTTAATGTCAACTAGAATATCGGCTATCTCTATTTGTTCTCCGATCCACACCACTCTCTTCCTGTCTTTTAACGTTACACCTACCATTTTTCGTTCCATCGCTCTTTGTGCGGTCCTTAACTTGTTCTCGACCTTCTTTGTTAACCGCGAAGTTTCTGCCCCATATGTTAGCACCGGTAGAATTCAATGATTGTACACTTTTCTTTTCACCGTCAGTGGTAAGCTCCCAGTCAGGATTTTGGTAATGCCTGCCGTATGCACTCCAACCCAATTTTATTCTTCTGTAAATTTACTTCTCATGATCAGGGTCCCCTGTGAGTAATTGACCTAGATAAACATACTCCTTTACATACTCTAGAGGCTAGCTGGTAATCCTGAATTATTGTTCCCTTGCCAGGCTATTGAACAATAACTTTGTCTTCTGCATATTCATCTTCAACCCCACTCTTACACTTTTTCGGTTGTGGTCTTCAATCATTTCTTGTAATTCGATCCCATTGTTGTGGAATAGGACAATGTCATCTGCAAACCGAAGGTTGCTGAGATATTCGCCGTTGATCCTTACTCCTAAGCCTTCCCAGTCTGAGAGCTTGAATACTTCTTCTAAGCATGCAGTGAATAGCATTGGAGAAATTGTGTCTCCTTGCCTGACCCCTTTCTTGATAGGTAACTTTCTACTTTTCTTGTGGAGAACCAAGGTTGCTGTGCAGTCATTGTAGATATTTCCCAATACATTCACGTATGCGTCCCTACTCCTTGGTTACATAATGCCTAATGACTGGTATCTCTAGTGAATCAAATGCTTTTCATAATATATGAAAGCCATATAGAGATGTTGATTGTACTCCGCAGATTTCTCTATTACCTGGTGGATGACATGCATATGATCCATCGTAGAATATCCCTTCCTGAAGCCAGCTTGTTCTCTTGGTTGGCTAAGTAAAGTGTTGCCCTGATTCTATTGGAAATTATCTTGGTGAATATTTTATACAATACTGAGAGCAAGCTAATGGGTCTACAATTTATCAATTCTTTAACGTTTCCCTTCTTGTGGATGAGTATAATGTTGGCGTTCTTCCAGCTTTCTGGTACACTTGAAGTCATGAGGCATTGCGTATAAAGGGCCGCAAGCTTTTCAAGTATGATATCTCCTCCACCCTTGATTAAATCGACTGTTATTCCATCTTCTCCAGCAGCTCTTCCCCTGGTCATGTCTTTCAAGGCCCTTCTAACTTCATCGCTCGTTATAGAAGGGGCCTCTGTAGCCTTTTCATCACTACTTCGAATGAAAGTAGCTTGTCTGCTCTGGGAACTGTACAGGTCAGTATAGAATTCTTCCGCTTCTTTTAGTATGTCATCTAAATTGCTGATGATATTACCCTAGCTGCTTGTAAGAGAGTGAATACATCTTGCCTTGTTCTATGCCAAGTTTTCTTCTCACTGATTTCATGCGGCGTCCATATTTTACCGCTTTCTCAATATTTCCCACGTTATAATTTTGAATGACCCTTACTTTCTTCTTGTTGATCAGTTTTGTCAGTTCAGCGGATTCTATGTGATCTCTTGAGCTTGACACTTTCATGCTTTGTCGTTTCTTTATTAGGTCTTTTGTAACTTGGGAGAGCTCATCTACTTGTTGTCTTGGTGCCTTGCCTCCCACTTCAATTGTTGCTTCTGAGATCAGCCTAGTTTCAGTTTCATTCTTTACCTCTATGTTGTCTTCATCATCCTGTTCTAAAGCTGCATATTTGTTTGCGAGCACCAGCCTGAATTGGTCTGCTTTTACCCTTACTGCATCTATGTTGGCCTGGACCAATTTTACTCTTTCTCTCTTCAAATTGAGATAAATTCTAGACCTCACTCACCTATGGTCACTGCTCTTTACCTATACCTAACACTTATACGTCCTGCCCTATGCTGGGATCGGTAGAGAGTATGAAATCTATTACATTCCTTGTTTTTCCATTAGGGTTTTTCCAAGTCAACTTCCTGTTGCTGCGCTTCCTGAAGAAGGTATTCATTATTCGGAGCCTATTCCTTTCCGCGAATTCTACCACCATCTCTCCACTAGTGTTCCTAGAATCGATGCCGTAATTGCCAATTGCTTTCTCACCATCCTGCTTTTCCCCCGCTTTTGCATTAAAGTCGCCCATAACTACAGTATACTGAGTTTGCGCCTATTTCATCGCTAATTCAACATCGTCATAAAACTGTTCTATTTCTTCATCATCATAACTGGAGGTTGGGGCGTAGGCTTGTACTACCCTTATTCTATACCTCATATTCAGTTTTATTACGACAACTGCTACCCTCTTATTAATGCTGTGAAATTCATCACTGTTGCTCGCTATGTCCTTATGGACTAGAAATACTACCCCGTAGGATTTCTATAAATAAATTTATAGGGACTGACAAATAGATTTTTAAGGAACCAGTTATTTAAGGCGCAACGAAAAGCTCATCCCAGGTAGTATTTCTACTTGCAGCGGTTGCTTAGAAAACCGCATGTAAATTTTGTAAGCAGAATTTTTTTTTATCTGAGCAATCTTTAATTAACCATCCGCATTTTGACTCTTTCAGCCACTTTTGAAAATCAAAACGCTGCTACAATAAGTGTGTGTTGCTTTACGCACCTTTCTGTGATTTCTACTGTTTTATTTTCCTCACTACGTATGCACCTATGCCATGGCTGGTCCCCGGCGTTCTTATTATACCTAAAGACAAGCCAAGCCAACTCATCCAGAACAAAATCATGGTTTTGTGATGTGTCGGCTAGATAGCGTCATGTCCCGCGAAGCCAGCGCCCCTTTTTTACTCGCCACAATTGAAAATCTAGCTGCTCATTGTAATAAAAAAAAGTGTATTGCATTTCATTATTTAAATAACATCCTAGGAGCGGCGTTCACTAATGGAAAGTCACGTGACAGAGCATACTAATTGTTGTCGTGCATTTGCCACGTGGGGAGCCAAACGCCATTTGTCGCGACTGGTCGTGAAGAATTAAAAATATAGATCCTCGTTGTAGGAGGAAACGAGTGCTCGTTTTAGCCAATACGAAACACGATCTTTCCATCAGCATGGCTATTTCGATTTGTGTTCTGAACGGTAGTCTATATCTTTAATTTTTTTGTACTCTTTGATTGTACATTTTTGCTTTGATGAAATAAGTGATTAGCGGCCTGTAATGTATAATTGAAAATATAAATATTGCATAAATCACGTAAAGTTCCATGCCAACAAAATAAAATAAAAGCGCCTATACAACATAATGTAAAAAGCGAAACAATAATAAAAAAAGAGTAGAGACAAAGAGAAACGGTAAGTGCATTTAAATAATGCAATCGCCGTAGACAAAAAAAGGAAAGGCACCTTTGTATAATTGTGCAAGAAAAAAACTGTGCTGAATGTTTGAAAAATGAAAGCCCGTTACCGTGATTGGGCCTGAGAGAAATTGGAAGGCTTTGCCACAAGACAGTGTCGCAAGGTGGCGGAGCACTCTTGTAAGAGAGCTGTAGCTCAATGCCAACTCTGGTATCCCTATTCATATGCCTGTGAACCGCAGATATGATCTCATTAGATAACCACGGAATAGAGTTGAAATTAGTTGCGCTTAAGAGAGAAAGATAAATTCTACTAATTTTAGAAAGTGGTCGTGAAATGTGTCTCCGACCTTCACAAAAATTGGCGAAAACTCATAGATAAAATAATGAAAACTAAATAAATAAAGAAATAAACAATAAAAACGTAATATTTAAAACTTAATAGCTCTCTACCCAAGACACACGTCACAATTGTGTAAATTCTATCTCTTAGAGTGTCTAAAGAAAATGTGCGTATGTTAGTTTAATCACGCGCATATGCAGGTTTTAGTTCGCAGCTTACGTGAATACCAATATATGTTTAATTATGTATATGGGGATATATTAGTTTACAGCTGACTTAAAGTTGTTGCATTGTATACGCGAGCTTCGAAAAATGTATTACTAAAAATTACTGGAGTAATTGAGGGTCGTGTACGACATTTCAGTTTTGTCCCCTTAAGATGTCCAATTATATTTAGTTTACAGACTTGTAACATCGTCTTTTTTTTAATGCTCACTTACGCAGTTATAAACTATTCAAATATATTGAATATTTATGTTGCAAATATTCGCTATTGGATTCGATACTAGAGTATCGTTATTCTCGGTAATATTCGCATT
Source organism: Dermacentor silvarum (assembly GCF_013339745.2). Taxonomy (NCBI): domain Eukaryota; kingdom Metazoa; phylum Arthropoda; class Arachnida; order Ixodida; family Ixodidae; genus Dermacentor; species Dermacentor silvarum. The sequence goes on from NC_051162.1 coordinate 119,285,563, forward strand.
CCATTCGATTTGAAACTTCCGCTATTCAAATACTCTTTAACTGTATAACATTTATTTTCTTTCTTCTTCTTATCTCCGTTTTGCACAGCTTGCTCGCGTTTATATAATGCGCCAGAGAAAGCTTGCATCGCCAGACGACGTTCGGTTACGGTGGCTTAGTTTGGGGGTCCAAGTCGCTCCCGAAACTCCTTTTCACTCCAATCCTCTTCTCTCCATCATCACCCTCCGGCCGCTCTGCCTCCTCCGTCGCTGCTCCTTCGGATGAGGATGCAGCAACCGGACGTGACGTCACACCTCCTCCTCCTCCTCCACATCCGGTCTCGCGCTGGTTGCGCGAGCGGGCGAGAGTACTACGCCGTTATAGAAACCGCGCCAAATGCATCCTCTCCATCCCCCCACTCTCCCGCTCCCTTCCTCCGTCGAAGGCGCCAGCAGACGACAAGCGTAGCAGACGGAGCAGTCTGCGCTGAGCGTGTGGCTGGCGGTTTTTCCTCTCGCCGTTATCTCGCGTCTTTGTTTTTTTTTTTTTCGTTGTTATTTATTTATTTTCCTCTCGCTCCATTCCGAGGTGGTCTCTCTAGGAGCGCCCGTGAACGTGCGTGCGCGTGCGTGTTTTAGAGAACGAGTTCGGCGCAACGATGAGGTGAATACCTAAAGCTCCTCGACGGCGAGATGAGTTCCAACGCCATCCGGGGCATTCGGCGCAAGAAATCGACGCTCTCCGAAGTGAAGATCGCCGTGCTCGGAGCGTCGGGCGTAGGAAAGAGCGGTGAGTGCAACGTCGGCTTGGCCGTTTAGGCTTAGCCACGAGTGCGCGCGCGGGTTTCTCTATATCGGCCACCGGCGGGCTTCATCCGGTCGGTGGTGTCGCTCTTCTGGATGGTGATCGCTTCTACGCACTCACTGCTGCCAAGGAGGTCGGTTTAGGGATTTTTTTTTTTGCGTTTACTGAAGCGTTCGCAGCAAATTCCATCGCAGTCGACGGAAGGGTTGTAATAGTGCGGGTTTCGCCGCAAACCGATGTTGATGACATTATCTTTCCTTTCTCGAGAAGCTCAGCGCTCGGTGCTGATGGTTGCGAAACAGAAAAAAAAAAAACTAAAGCAAAAAAAAAAAATGAAAAAGACAAGAAGAGGGGCTGCATGCATGAGTCGCGCTTTAGGAACGAACAACTCGCCGCGCTGCTCTTGAGCAACACACGCGCTCTTGCGTGAGGAGAACCGGAGGTTAGGAAATCGATGTTTGGCGGGGCGCTGAGCAGCGGGACCACTTAGAAACACCTGCGGTTCCGCTCAGAGCGCGTGGCCTCGTCCTGGGTCGAGTCTACATGGCAACGCTGGCTTTGTGGATCAAGGTCGATGTCGCGTCTCAGTTTAGAGCGTACATCCCTCGTTATGCTCCCGCGCGGCGGTACATGGGATTTTGCGGGCAACGGTTGCGACGAAGCTATATAGGACGTGCGGGTGTTCGCCTTTCTGAAAGCCAAAGCGGACATCTCGAGCGACTATGTGGCCAGTTTATGGAACTAGATTGTACTGCTTGGTTCTCAGCTTGTGGAGCTAAGTTTGTGCTCGCTGATGGTTGTCGTTTTTTTTTTAATTTTTAAGGATCCCTCGTTCATTACGTTTCGGTGACAGCGCGGTTCTGTAGCCTACGATGAAACGAAGAAATAGACGCACATTTTGTACGAAGCGACTTTGCGAGTGACTATGGCCACTTTAACCAATTTACTGCCATGTTCGCAGATTGTATACCTCTGGGCTTTTGCTAGCTGCCGTCTTTTAGAGCGCCCACTCGTTGGGCTGCTGCGTCAACGTGGTTCTGCATGGCTATATATAGCGATGCGACACCTCGCGCGTTTAGATTTCTGAACGAGAAAGCGACTTCCGGATTGAATGCATAACTACTTGAACTATAGATTATTGCCAAGGTAGCGTCGTTTCTCTGCAGGCTTATGGTTTTACCCGTTCATAGGAATGCTGAATTAGACTGCGAAGTGTGTATGTGCCTGAACAGACAACTTCGGCACTCGGTACGTGCAACTAGGTACGCGCCACTAAAAAAATGAGCAGTTGTCACCATCCAGTGACAGCGGTAGCAAGGTTTATCGTTCCGCTTGAACTGTTCGGACAGTGTTCCAACTATACGTGGGTGCGCAAAATTTTCGGGCACCCTTAAAAAGCTTTGACACGCCGTCTATAGATCTGTAATGGCATTGCACACGAGCCACTGTCACGGCCGCCACATAAAAAAAATGTTGTTTTTTCTCGGAACTTTTGTAGAATAGTTCAGTCAGGAACCTAAGACCTGACTTGAGCAACTTTGGTGGTTGAATATTATGGCGTCTACGTTGCATACGCGGCATAGATAAACATACAGTGGAACCCTGATGTATCGAACCCGGATACAACGAATTATTGTGTATAACGAACAAGATTAAAATCCCCTTGTAAATTCTTGCGTAAAAGTTTTATTTTATATATCGATCGAAATACTTATATACCGTAGTTTTTTTTGTGATCCCCTTCATATTCGATATATCCGGGTTCGACTATCCAGCATACATATACATAAATGCATACAGAACATCACGGCGACGGCGAGAATTCGTCTGGAATGTCTGTGTATTTGCTGTCAATATATATGTGCCTAGTCTCGATGATTTCGCCATCATGTGCACATGCCACTGTGAAACAAGGGGTATAAAATATTCATGTTTACACACATGTGCCCTACTTCTATGTGCCCATACATCTCTCATTTACATTCTTCCCTAGACAAGCATTACACATAGCCTTCGTATTCGTGACGTCATGGTGTCGACGTTCACTATCGTGCAGCCGCCTAATTTGGTATTTGCATTTCAGCATGTCCCCGGGAACGATGTCGTCCATAAACATGTGTAATTACACCTTGCGTAACATAAAAATAAACGCAATTACACCCATCACATTTATCTAACCTCAATATAATGGACACGGATATAACGAATTATCAGATATAACGAAATAAATATAATCTGTTTCTCGCCAACACTGTGTAGCAAATGTATACAACGACTATCGAATATAACGAATGTGCTTTCTTGTCCTACTTCGCTTTAACGAGGTTCAACTGTATTTTGTCTAGCATTTAATTACCACTTCATATCGACTCCAACGTATCCGTCGGATTTTATAAATGTTTTACTTTTTCAAATAATATATTCGAGAAATGTATGAACAATGGTAGACAAAAGATAATTTATTGTGCTGTACAGAGCCTGCACACAGCATTGTGACACTTGGAGAGGCACTGAAGATAAAGATAGTTTTATCTGTGTTAGTAAATTACGCTTATAAAATATAAAATAAGCCACTCTTATCGTAAGAAGGCGCTTGGTATCGGCCAGAAAAGTCGCAAAAAATGAAGGACGGAGTGCAACGCCACCTTGAAATTGCCGCACTAGTTCGCCGTGACGCCACAGGTTTTGAGACCGTCTGTTCGGCCGTAGTTAAGTTTTTATTGGTAAAGATTGACTACACTGTATTCCGAAAGAGCCAAAGAGTGAAGTAACAAGCACATTTACTGAACCACGGGAAAGAAAGTGAGAAAGAAAATTATTTGCAATAACGTGACGTCCCACTCACGTACCAGCTCGCCCTGGGGTTTCGGCCGCGAAATTCAAAATTGAAGCCTGACCGTCATTTTTCTCTTGCAGTATAATCAAACCAGTTATCGCAAAATTTACGAAAGTAGTTATTCAAGAATACTTTATCAATATACACTCATTCAGCGTTTCAGTTTACCCTGCCTTTAGAGCAAATTAACATAGTATAACGAGCTAACAAAGAGCATAACATGACTTATGCAAACGGCTAATAGACGTGGCAACTTCTAAGCCCAACGTTTTACTGCTTAGAGGCAATTGGAAAGAAAGAATGAGAGAGAGAGAGAGAGATAGAAAGAGAGGCAAAGGAAAGACAGGGAGGTTGACCAGAGAATATCTCCGGTTGGGGTTATCTATCGGGGGAGGGGAATCAAATATTCCAACAGTAGGTAAGGCGGCGAGAAGAGGTTGCTCAATGGAGAAATTCATAGGATTCCGCAACGTATTGACAACCTTACACCTGCTGCTATGTTTGCGACACATTGCCGACGTTATGCAATTATACACAATCACGTACGATACTTTACAATCGTATAAATCTGACGTTTGTCAACGCATTGCATAAATTAATAGCAATTGTCCACACTACTGTTATTGTGACACGTGCATTGCGAGGATGACAAACATGTCATCCTACGTCTAGAACCCCAGTCATTGCTCTGGAGAACTTCGCTGTTTCTTTCTAAACACATCGCAGAATTTTAGTCAGTATTAAAACACAGACTTGCACGGCGATAACCCCTTTCACGGCATGTTACCTTTAACTTAGAAACACGCAGAAATGACATAAACCTATATATTGAACGCAACGTGTTCAGCATCTGCCGGCTTCAAAGGAATTCTTATGGTGCGGTTCGAAGCTTTAGCTCAAAGGGACCCTGAAACAAGGAGGTTTTAATATACGATTTTGACGATCGTGTATATACGTACTGAGTCGGTAAGGTAGGTCCTTATGATGATTAAACAGATAAGGGCTCGGCGTAAAGCGTATAATTTATTATTAGGTTAGAAAAAATGTAAATCGCTACCGATATAGCAGCGCCGCCGCTCCTCTGCGTTTTCAACCGCCTCTTTCCACGCTATATATGAAACCTTTATAGCGCCATAACCATGGTCGCCGCCATATTTGCTCACGTGACGGAGCCCGCCATTGATCGCCTTGTGATCGGCGTTTGCTCGCCTGTATACAATGAGCGGTCGTATTCGTGGCTGAAACTGCTATTTCTGCCACCACGGTGTGAGCAGTCGGCGGGTATAGACACGTAAGACTTTGGCCAAATCTGCAGATGTTGCAGATAGTAGCAGATAGTAGATATTAGCCTAAGTTTAAGTTTCATTTGTCCATTCTCTCTGCGCTGCAATATCATTAGCGTGCAAGTTTACCGGCTCAAGGCGACGAACTGTAGCAGCCTGGTGTTAGCTTTTACTCATTATATGCTAGTCTTTAGAGCGATAAGCTTGTAAGGCTGTTATGGCCGTGCGCCTGTTCTCGTCACGAACTGTATCCTCCTAAGACCCCTTGTACAATACATTGCACATTGCCTTCAACATTTTTTTTCGAAATTCACTGGAAAGTAGTTACGAAAAATATTGTTTCTGGGTATGAAGTACATTGCATGTGTAACTGTAAAGAAGTGGTTTACTCATATTCTTCTCATACGCTTTCGAGAAATTTGACGCTCAGTTGATGTAGACCTCTGTGTGATTCCAGACGGCCGAAAGCAACCTTGAGGTACGTTTCGAAATCACCGAGATTGCGTGAAAATACCGGACGCGGCAGCAACGTGGCAATGTACTACGCGTAGTTCCTTCTTCATCTTTGCCTTTGAGCAATGAAATGCAGTTTTAAATGCGAAGCATTTCTTGGCGAACATTTGCCACTTTGACAGTATCTACCGAATACCTAATATCTACCTAATTGACCGAACGACCGACCAATCGGCCACCGACCGACCGACCGACCGACCGACCGACCGACCGACCGACCGACCACCGACCGACAGGACGGACGGACGGACGGACGGACAGACAGACGGATGGACAGACAGACAGACAGACAGACAGACAGACAGACAGACAGACAGACAGACAGACAGACAGACAGACAGACAGACAGATAGGTAGATAGATAGATGGATAGATAGAGGCTTCTATACATTGAGCGCCCTGCGTGCAAGATGGAAGCGGCGAAATAGGAACTGTTTGAACCACACAGCGGGACCCGCTCTGCACTTAGGGACCCGCTCTGCACTAAGATTGATTTGACTCAAAAGAAGAGACAAACAAACCTTTATGATTCCGACAACATCAGTGCTCTCTGTCATTAACACCGGGCAAGATTAACGCCATAGGGACCCAGGGGCCTACCCGATGATATCGGCACGCTCCCCCTCTTCGGAAACAGGTCATCAGAACTCTGCTGTACTACTCTTATGACCTAACCTTGGCTCTCCGAGGCTGCGGCATATGCTAGTCCGAAATGTATGTGCGCTACTGGCACTGAAATGACTAAAATGGGGTGGCTCGACGCGCCACCAAGCGATGTGCCGCGACAGTAATTGAGTGCAGGACAGTGCAAAGTGGAGGGACTCCTAGCGCAGCTTCCAAAATTTCTCGTAACGTCCCTGGCTACACACCCTCAGTCCTTCATTCGTTCACTTGCACTTGTTTCTGTTGCCCTAAGCTCGTGCACCTCGATAATATTTTAATCTAAAAAACTGACTGGTTTGGGTAGAAGATACGGACTCTTTCCAGTTCGCCGAGTTCTGTCGTTCGCGTTATCTATCTATCTATCTATCTATCTATCTATCTATCTATCTATCTATCTATCTATCTATCTATCTATCTATCTATCTATCTATCTATCTATCTATCTATCTATCTATCTATCTATCTATCTATCTATCTATCTATCTATCTATCTATCTATCTATCTATCTATCTATCTATCTATCTATCTATCTATCTATCTATCTATCTATCTATCTATCTATCTATCTATCTATCTATCTATCTATCTATCTATCTATCTCGATGAGCTTGTGATCGTAGTCAGTAAAACAACGACGCTATGTCGCTCACAAGCACCATAGTACAAGCTGAAAATCCGAATACCAGACTACTTTCCAAGGCTGCGGAAATATTCAGATTTCTCCGAGGTCACGCACTACGTAAGCTTCTATGGTTTGCCGCACCTGGCAGGGCTCACGTTTGAGCCGTTGTCGGGAGTCTCGTTGAGCGTGTACAGGCCCACGTGGTTAGTTAGCTTAGGTGGCGATGGCTTAAGGACAGAGGAATAGTTAACACGCTTATTAAAGAAAAAGCCAATTCGTTCTCCATTACCCTTTTCCCCGCACCCACGCACCGATCCCCCCTCCCCTCCCACACACACACACAGACACTTTTCAGACAGTGCGGTTGCAATAACCTATCTGCAGTGCACGGAATATCCGACGTTGTCGGCAAACGCGGTTATTCGTCTGACCACTCACCCGCCCACGCCGATGTTATTCGTAACGCCTGGCTGCACTCTGATCGGTTGGCAGAGGCAACCAGTCGAAGTGGTGACGACGTACGAATCGTTTTCGCGCACCTATGCCCGCTGACTCGCTCACGGAGTGTCTCTCCACCGGCCCAATTTATAACACTCCCTCCTCTCCGCGCCTCTCTTGGCCCTCGTACGCCAAATGGGAACATTCCCCTAGGGTGTCGTAGAAGGCTAGCAGAACTGAAAAAAAAAAAGGAATTGGAAAAGTAATTAACATTCGCACGCCTAGGACCCTCTGTTTGGCGCTATCTAACTTCGTTCTCCGAAGCGATGCGGTAAATGTTTCGCCTAATGTTGGGTAGCTGATTGGCGTGTTAGTTGCTCCTCAGTGTAATTGGAGTATCGACTCCTTTTGGTTCTTCTTTTTTTTTGGGGGGGGGGGGGAGGTGAGGGAGAGGGCGGAATCGACCGGAAGTTGGATGGTACGAGTCAAAAATTTATTTATTTATTTTTATTTATTTCATGTACCCTTGGGGCCAGGGGCATTGAAGAGGGGAGTGGTTACATCAAATACAGAAAAAAAAAAAAAAAAAACGTACGGTGCAGCAAAGTGGTTAGTAGTACAGAAATTGATGGTTCTCGGTTATACAATGTTATCTAAGTGCTCTTGCAGAGCTGGTTAATAAAATGTAATACGGTGCATACAGTGCAGTAATACAGTGTTACAGTAATACAAGATAGTATTACAAATGGTAGTTCAAAAACATGAATGAAATGCTCCTGTTTATACAATGTTAAATAATAATAATAATAATAATAATAATAATAATAATAATAATAATAATAATAATAATAATAATAATAATAATAATAATAATAATAATAATAATAAAGAAAATTCCAAGTTATATAGGAATAAAGTAACTAATTGTAATAATGAAATTGTTTAACCGACACGAATGTGCATTGAATAATAACGAGTAAATGTTGCAGTAAAGAAGAACGAGATTGCGAAAGAATTTAGCCTGCAGTTGCCCTTTGTATCGTTCAGGAAATCGCAAAAAAGTATTACAAACGTTCCCGGTGCTAAAACCCAGAGCTGCAGCACCACCAGACTAAACGGACCAGCGGAGTGGTGAAGTTCAGGACAATCTTCTCGAAGGGACCCTCAAAAAGTATTTTCCTTTGAGCTAACGAAATGGCATGGGGATCATCAGAGAGGAGTTCATCAGATGATGACGACACGATTGCGACGATGGCATTGCAGAAAGGACAGAAAGACAAAGCAAGTCCAGTCTTGAGTTTCGAAGTACTGTCGTTGTAAAAAAAGGATATATATATATATATATATATATATATATAGGCAGATAGATAGATAGATAGATAGATAGATAGATAGATAGATAGAGAGAAAGGCAGGCAGGCAGGCTTAGGAGTTCTGCGGAATCCGTCAAGGTGAAAGAAGGTTCATGAAAGAGAAACTTGTCATCCACTCGACTGTAGTACTAAGCTATAAAGCGCGTTTACTACATGGTTAATTTCAAATCCTCTAATGTTTTGCTGGGTTTTCTCTGACTGTTTTTAAGCATGAAGTGCTTTTAGCTCCCGTTGTCGGTAACCTTCAAGAGACGCTGAGCCACAATCCAGAGCCGTTATCCGGGCACTCAAGACGAGAATGGGGCGAGAACAAAACGAGAACATCCGGGAATCATCGCGAGTGCAAAACGAGATCACCCGGGCAACCAGTCAACACTTCAGAAAATGCGGTCTCTGGCCCCCAAACCCTTGTACGCTGCATACGCTAGTTACTGCCCAAACAAGTTAGAAAAAAATATTGCTTCCGATTTCGTCCTAATTCTTGTTCACAACATCACTCAAACTGTAACTTCTAGCACGCTGAAGTTTAATTTCTCATTTCCAATAGAGGCGTTCAAAAGGCAGATGCAGGGCAGCATACACTTGATTGTCATCTTTTGGCGCTGAGACAGGGTTGCCTGTGCTCTTTTCAACACCAGCGGTCCGTGAGTTCCGCGGCCCGGGTGTTGCGCCGCCTCCGCCGAGAGATGGCGCCACGCTGCGTGACCACGCCGGCAGCGTCCGGCGTGCCGCAGATTGTTGTTTGGGCGAGATGGGACTTGCAGTGAAGTTCAGTTCAAAACAGGTTCATTTCGGCTCAGTAAGCTTTCTGGCCTGTTTCGCGGCACCAGCCTGCTTTGCCGGTAGCCATTTCATGCTTACGTCTGCTCTCGATTACGGGAGAGCCAGCATGCTTTACAAAGTAAACCCATGCCGGTCTCTCCAAAATAAAGCTTCGCACCTGAAAAAAAAAAAGAATTGTCCTGGTCTATATCTGAGGACCAAGGCCAGCAAGAATTCCAGGTCCTAGCTAGAATACCTGGATGCGAATCCCTGGAATTTTTTTCTATACAGAGGTACATAGATAAATATGCATAGATAGACACAAACTGATACATAAATATATATACAGGGTGTTTCAGCGAACACTTTCAAAAATTTTTAAATGTTAACTGTTGCAGATAGCACAATTCCAGTTCATGAGCTGGTCAACTCGAAGAGGCGGACAATAATTTCACAGGAAATTGAAATGTATATTCGAATAATTAACATAAACTCAATAATTAAGTTTGTAACTAATTACCTGATGGCCCATATTGCAACTGACAATTTTTAGCCGTGCAGTTCGCAAGACGGATCCACTTGGAACGAATTCTCGGGATGACAGCAGTTTCGAGATATTAATTCCCGAACTTTGCGGAGAAATGCATCGGCGTTCCAGTTAGTTCCTTAAGAACACGTCGCTTTATGCATTGAAGCACAAACTTAACTGGAAGGCCAATGCAAAGTTCGGGAATTAATATCTCTAACCTGGTGTCATCCTGAGAATTAATTCCAAGCGGATGCGCCTTGCGAACTCCACGCCTACAATTCTTAAATTGCAATATGGGCCATCAGGTAATTAGTTAAAAAGTTAATTATTCCATTTTTGGTGATTAGTCGATTATGCATTTAAATTTTTTGTGCAGTAATGTCCGCCTCTTCGAGTAGACCAGATCATTAACACAGGCAACATTAAATAAATTTTGAAAGTGTTCGCTGCAACAACATATATATATATATATATATATATATATATATATATATATATATATATATATATATATATATAGTGACAGGGTGTTCACCATCCGGGAAAACCTGTAATTTTCTGGGAATATGCCAGTTCTTGAAAATTCTGGGAAAAAGACTCATAATTTCTTTTCACACCAGTTAATTGAGTTGGGGAAATCGGCACCATTATGGTTATAGGAGCAGCTGGTATGCCTGAAGTAAGCAGATTTTTAACTGAACCTACGCAATCTGAAAATACTGGTGTCTTTTGCTACTAGTTCTGTGAGTGTGAGCCTGGCCGGTTGGTTGAAATATCGTGAAACCCATGGTTCAGTCAAATCTCGTAGCGCGTCCCATCTGGTTTACATTTTACTGGTAGTAATTCTTTGAAAAATATGGGCTCGCGTAGTTAGAAACCCTCGCATTTTTTCTGTGCCTGAACCTCCAAGTGTCTAGACAGCACCTGAATTTTTCTTAAAAATAATCAGGGAAAACCTGGAAAAAGAAAGCAAGGGGATTGAAATTAACATCGCAGTAAACGCTCTGGGCAAACGCTCATTCTTAATTAGAGCGATAATGAGAACGCCGTAGTCGTAGAGTACAGGGAATCGCTGGATGCATTCCACCGAGCGAACTGTATGAATACAGCCAGGTGATCTTCGTCGCAGACTTGTACATGTTATAAAAAAAAAGGATAACCGATTACAATTACTTCATTCAAAAATGTAATTGATTACAATCACCAATAACTGCGCCAACGACCAGTAATTGAGTCAGCTAGAGAGACAAACTAGACATGCTAAAGCTAAAACAGTCTATAGCTAAAACAATCTAAAGGAAAACATGAGATGAGGTGTCGACGAGCGTCGTCCGAAACGCCGGAAGCCGTAGTATCAGTAAGCTCGAAGAAACATCGCAAGAGAAATAACATCGGTATAGAAGAGCTCCCCGGCCATGGAGAACAGGGAGGGCTCTTGGCAGGAGAGACTCTATTCTGGTCGAAGAAAAAGACATTCGGGAATTCCCCGCTCAACTCTCTGCTCCATTCCTCCTTTCCCCCTCTGCTCGGAGAAGAGAGAGAGAGAGAGAGGGCGCAACAAGCGTTTGGGAATGAAGCCGCCAATGTGAGACGCTTTCTTAAAACGGCCCTTTCTTCCTTTCTTTCTTTCTTTCTTTCTTTCTTTCTTTCTTTCTTTCTTTCTTTTTCTATCGCTCTTTCACTTGCCCACTTGGTTTTGCTTTGTTAAGGATAGAAGATGCTACTGGGTGTTTGGGTGAGGGGGAGGCGGCGGCGATGTTTTAGAAAGCAGACTTCTTCGGAGCTGCTCTGAATTTTTTCTCTTTTCCTTGTCCTCCCGTTTAGGCGGCTATACTGCCGCTTCGAAGCTTCTTCGTGCGCGGTCTATAAATAATAACACCGGAGAACGCGGACGGCCAGTCGGAGCTTTCGGATCTGGCGCGGACGTGGAACGGAATGGGTCAGTAGATCACGGGAAGCGCATTTGTGCACGACGTTGCTACAGGACGCAAGCGCCGTAAACAACGGGAGAGAGGGAGATGCTTGGTAGAGAGCGTGTATGGATTAGTGTCCTTCGATGAAAGGACACTATCACACACACACACACACACACACACACACACACACACACACACACACACACACACACACACACACACACACACACACACACACACACACACACACACACACACACACACACACACACACACACACACACACACCACACACACACACACACACACACACACACACACACACACACACACACACACACACACACACACACACACACACACACACACACACACACACACACACACACACACACACACACACACACACACACACACACACACACACACACACACACACACATATATATATATATATATATATATATTGTTCCGCGACATTGATTACGCAGCGCTGACCGGTTGTTTCACAGTCCAGTTCGTTCTTCCTCCTCTTTGCTCGAGTGATGGCGCCCGCACGCCTCGTTCAAACAACCAAATGCAACACGCGTATATATATATATATATATATATATATATATATATATATATATATATATATATATATATATATATATATAGATTCACTTCAAAGAAGAGAGTACGACGTACGTTGGTATTGCACAGAATATTTCTGACGTTTCGGCTGATGGACCAGACTTTGTCAAAGTAACAAGTACATGCGCAGTACATACTCTTACTTTGAGAAAGACTGGTCCACCAGCCGAAACGTCAGACACATACTGTGTAAATACCAAGGTATGTCGTGCTCTGAAATTATTCCTATATATGGGGTCAGCGTGATCCCTGCTCTAGAATACTTTCTCTCTCTCTCTCTCTCTCTCTCTCTATATATATATATATATATATATATGTGTGTGTGTGTGTGTGTCGAGAGGACGAGAGAAAGGGAGAGGGAATAAAAGTCAGGGAGGTTAACCAGATTTAGGTGGCACTTGGTTTGCTACCCTACTCTGCAAGAGAGGGAAGCGTCAAGAAAAGCAAGACTAGAACAAATTATAAGTCTGACATGGAGGAGAACTTCCTCGGACAGCATTAGAATGACGGACTTATAGTGGTCTGCGTTTTTATTGTAATAATATTCAAAGACAGGGTTGAGCCTACGGTCCTGTCGTTTCTCGCCCAAATTTTCGAGAAAGGTGCATATTTAAATCAGTATCGTTTGTTCAAGTACTTGGGCCACTCTAAGGCGTATGAGGGGAGGAACGGGGAAGAGGGAAGGCAGACATTCTTTTTTTTCCGTACACAATCCATAGATTACTTTCGAGCGAAGAATGCAATGCATCTCAATGCATTGCCGTTTATTTTTCTCTGTCAGTTAATATTAGTCGATCAGCGCTTTCATGGCTATACGTTTGCCCTGAGCAAAAATATGCTAAAGTAAATTATTTTAAGCCATGTTTATTCGTTTACGACGGACTAAGATGACCGACGCTCAGGGTAGGACAAAACCCGAACACGTGATTGAAAAAAAAAAAAAATCAGTTCATATAACGGCACTACACGTAAGCGAAAAAAATATATTACTCGTCACACATCACAAGATAAATAAATGCTATATAGTTGACGGTAATGGACGCATTTATCAGAAATTAAAATGTGTGTTGTGAAAGATGCTGCAGTGGATAGGCTCGAGATTGATTTCGTGCATCTGAAGTTCCTCTGGGGAAGAATAGATTGCTTCTGCGGTTGAACCTCAATATAACGAAAGAAGTCATACCGAATTATCGGATGTAACACAGTAAACTTGAAGTTTCGTAAGTTTAACTTAAATTTGTACCGTTGCGGGTGGTAGTGGGACGTAGGACCCGGTTTCGATGATCAGACATAGATGAACTTCCTTTTAACTGAGAAGCTTCCATTTGTGAAAATCCCGTACGAAATTCCTATGTATCTTTTAGTGGAGCCTTCGAGTAGATTACCCTTTTTTTTCTCTTTCGCGAAACTATCGCCTCCTTGCAGGCTTCCGCTGAAATGATTTGCTATATGCACGGCCTCAGAGATTGGGTGGGAGCGCGCTGCCTCATCTCTGAGGCCGTGCTATATGCAGGTGACTCAAGCTAAAGTGACTCCACCTTACGGCGCCTACGTGGTGTTTATGCCTTCTGACTTTTTCCTGTCGACCATTAATGCGGTGAGCTCGCAGATAGGTTAACAAAATGAACCTGCAAGTTGCATGCCTGGAAAGACTTGGAAAATTTATACCCTCTGGGGTCTATTTTTCCACACAGCAATAGGCGGCATTTTTTTATGTGCATTTCTTTCGCTTATATTTAAGGAGATAAACAAACAGTATTCATAACAGTGCAGTAGCCGGGTTTCTGTCCTATACTAGTAATCCACCTAATAAAGGCGTAACAGTACACAAAATCAGTTACTCTCTTGGCTTATACTGGTTCCTGTCCTGTTATTAAATGTGTTTATCCCTATATATGTTTGTCCATAAAGGAGAACATGCATCTAAGAATGGGGACAACTTTTGCGAGAAAAAAATCTGGTGTATCTGCATGGCGGGACATAATTGCACCTCAAAGGGTGTAAGCTCTAGGCACTGGTTCCGGTCCTGTTTGGAAGGTTTGCACGTTTATACTTTCCAGAGTCAGCCCGACAGTAAAACACCGGTCACCCGGTGTTAAAACTTGCACGCGGTAGTGACGACGATTGTCGGCAGGGGCGAAAATTACGCCAATAAAGGCGTGAAACTTTTCCCGTGGGAGTCATAGCCATGTTCACACCCCGCAGCGATTTTTTCCTCGCTTTTACGCAACTCTTGCGGCGCCGCTCGTCACAGCCGGCCGTACACGTCTGCCCTCGTTTGACGGGTCATAGCGGAGAGAGCGAAAAAAAATTAAAAAATAAGAAGGCACAAAGCTCTGCAGACACGTCCATCACACATTTTTCTATTGCGACAGTTGCACTCTCGGTGCTGGCGGGTTCCATACTTTACGAGTCGTCGACGAGAGGCTCACGATTTTTTCTTTCTTGTCTTCTTATTTTGTTTTTCCTTCACCGCAATTCTTCCTCCAGCGTGGATGAGAGGAGAAACGTCAAAAACGAACCGTTGACGGTCTCGCCGACGCTGGAGCGCTTTTGCAACCGCCGTTAACGCGCTGCGTCTGCAGTGTCGATTGCATGCAACATAACCAGGAACTATGGGTGCTCGCTGCTGTGCCACGTTTCCTTAGCTTTTTAACAGAGACGGTAAACTTGGATACGAAACACAGAGAAAAGGAAAGCACGTGGACTCTTACAAGGGGGGCCAGCGAGAAAACAGGAAATAAAGTTTTGTACGATAACAGAAGAGGCAGCGTCTTGGTTTTTGAAGATTTGAGCTTGGTGCCCGAGGACAAAAAAAAAAAAAAAAATGGTGACAAATATTCCCACGGGAAGAATGGTAATGATGATCAGTATACCGATTTGACTAAACTTCATTGCCACCTTGCAAACGGACCATTTTCAGCAATATATTGCGTCATAAATGCCGCAATTCGCGATGATTACGGATGTATACGTGCATAGATGTATGTTTACCGACGTGGAGAGTATTAACTACTTGTTAGTCTGAGCAAAAAGAAAAATTAGTTACCATGGGGTCCTGCCTCGTATTTCTCTGCCTGCACAAAGATCAACACTTGTTTCTAGTTTGCGACAATTATATTGTGGCTCGTGCGCACACGTCAAGCGGATGAGGAAGCCATATCTTTAGTAGCTGGCACACCAATTCTCGCCCCAATTATAGCAGGCAACGCGTGTGACATAGAACGCTACGGAAAATGAAACGACCTAACGACCAGGCAAACAACATAACAAGATATTAACTAAGAACCCTGTTAACTAAATGTCGGCCGTCCGTAATTACATTGTCCCTTCGACAATGCTGCACAAAATCAAATAGGACAAAACCAAGAAACAAGCAAGCAGGATATCTAAATAACCCACAAAACAGTATACATGAATAGTTAAGCGTTCTGGTAACCACTAGTCCTAACAGTGTGTTGCTTCGACAGTACTGCGCCAACTCAAGCGAAAACAAGCAACCAAGCAAACCCGTTTGCTAACTTACTAACTTACAAACAAGTTAACTAAATACAAATCAAATAACAAACTAAACTAGCTTATCGCCTTGTTAACTGTTCGCTGTAGCGCAGAATGCTGCCTCGGCAACACTGCTCGAAATCAGGCGAGAACAGGTATGCAGACTAACAGGCTAACTAACTAAAATAACCAGAGCACCGCCGTTCTTCTATGCACCTTCATTCATTTCGCCATGCGTCTATGCCCCACCTAGCTTCAGCCCCCGCGGCACTGTCTCCCCGACGCGTCAGTCGTCGGTGACGTCGTCTTCAGGGCGTCGCGCGGGCCGAACTTTAAATATATCCGCTCCTCCGCGACTGTAGGAGGCACGCTTCGCTGCGCGCACTTCGCGTGCCGTGGGCGGCTACGTTCCTCGACCGCGAGTCGAATATTTCACAGTCTGGCTCAGTTCTGTGCACTGCGGCGAAAAGTGCGAGGCCGAAGAGCCCACGGGTCTTCGCGATAACGCTTTCTCCGGGAGAAACGCTGGCGGAAATGCTATTCGGGACAGTCTCGAACTCCTCCGTGTCCTCCTGACACCCGAAGACAGCCTTCTTAAGTCTGTTCTTATTGCTAGCCGGTACGTTACGAACTCGAAAAAAAGATCTATCTTACGACGGCTGTCGACATTAATGCGATTAGCGCTGAAGTGACGTAAGTGACACGCCGTGTTGCCACTGCCAAGTCGTATCGTGTATGAGGCTACCCCACTGCACCGAGCTCCTCTCCCCCGCTTCCCTCTTTAGACGTTGCGACATCTAGCGTCGCCGCCGCAAAGTCCGAACGTGGCCTCTGAGATGCGTGGCGCACCGGTGCGGGCGAACGCTGAGAATTGTTCCTTCGCTGCCCCGCGTGCATTCGTGGCGCGTCGCGCTGAACCGTCGGGTTGCTGTGCTTGCAAAAGCCGTGCATGTGGAGCTGGTTCAATTTGCCGCCGGCACAGGATAAATTTTAAAGCATTTCTTTTGTAAGAGTGTCACACATACCTACTCTGAGGGATCGACTAAAGAATGGACACTTTCCCTGCGGCAATTTCCTTGTTGTACTTACCCAGTGGTCCAAGTTGTCTGTTTGGGCAACATACCAAGTGGCCCAAATTTGTTGTCTTTTCGGGCACAGGCCAAGTGCACATAATCAGTGAGCCAAGTTGGCACGAAAGAGGTTAGATACGGACGTCACACATACCCCAATTGGTGAAGTTTCCAAAAATGCTAATCGTATTATAAACAATTTATTTTGTTTAAGTACACTGCTACGATGTCAGTAGTGGCATGTACAAGTACGTGGCCAAAGTAACTATTTCCCCATGTTTCACGCGGTAAAAGCCACTTTGACCCAACCCGGAGGTTGGGCCATGTATTCATGCTGCATACAGTAGTACGTGGACGAAGTAACTATTTCTTCATGTTTCTCATGGTAAAAGCCGCTTTTCTTTGACTAAACCCGGAGGCGGTGAAGATGTAAAATCGTGCGGCGGGTTGCCATGTGTTCATGCTGCATCCCAAATTTTGATGTGGTATCACGGTATGCGAAACGCACCTCACGGTCGCTTTTCGCAGCCTGTGACGACGCAATTGTCCAGAATAAATTACTGTACATTTTCTCAAAAGCTGAGGGCAAGAGTATGCTCGAACCGCGTTCGCATAGTTGCACATTCCTGACTTCATGTTCACAGGATGACTATTTTACGTAACCGCTTTCGAGTTAAATTTGAGAAAAATTGAAGTTAGTGCACAATATAACGCACAATATAATGTACATATGATGTACAAGTGGTCAAGTGGTACAAGTGGTCAGGTGGTATAATGCACAAGGAGGATATTGGCGCTTGCAGCAAATCGGAATGATTGGGTCAAAATCGTGCGTGCTTATCACAGCTTACTCTACGCTATCTTGCAAGAGCCAGTCGGAGCTCATGGTAGCACGCTTGGGTACGAGAGGAATACCTCCGGTTCTCTTTTTTCCCCCTGCACACTGTCAAATCGAATTTCGCTGTGCATACGTTTCGATCCAATCGGAACGAACAGCTCGAAATCTTCTGAGATAATCAGAGCTCACAATATGACGAACTTGGCGACATAGGGGAACAGTACGGTGCTCATAATCCGCTGCGAGGAGCTGTTGCTCTCGCAGTAAACGAGCTCAAAGCTGGAGCAACCGCTGAAGTCTGCCGATCTTTCTTTTTTTTTTAACGCTACGCGCTGCACGCCTTCGGCATAGTTAACAACCACACCCCGGCCTGTCTAAAAGTAACACGGAACATCATCAGCGACTGCGTGTTCAGGTGCCGAACAAACACGCTTCAAAACGACGGGAGGGGTGGGTAGACGTCTCTTACTTATGCACAGTGCGGTACGCGCAGCCGACCGATTAGACGGCAACGAACTTTGCGACGAATGCCTTCCGCTCCTTTGCATTCTTTCCGGTAAGCGGCGATAGTGGCAGGTTTCGCCGTTTTTACGGGGAAAGCTTAGGAAATGATATGAAATGCAGGAGCTCACGCGGAACGCTTCGTGGAACGGAAATCGATGCGAGACGGGAGCGGTTGAGGTGTGGACGACGTGGAGAAGATATACATCAGGGTGCAGGATATAGGAGAGAGATATAGAGATCATGTGTGTATAAGTGGGCGTTACACCTAGGACGAAGAGCACGTGCGCTGAATACCTTCCCCTGGAGGTCTGAATGCTACGCCGTTGTGCTGCGATTATCGAGCGCCGGATGGGAGTCAGGCTTATTGGAGTGCATTCAAAATTTAGGGATGTACTGTGCGAGATGTTTATGGTCTAACCTGTTTTGTGAGCAGTGCTGTGAGCTGTGAAACACGGCGGGGGGGGGGGGGGGGGGGTTCGAAATGTAAACGCACGGATGGAATGTGTCAATGTCTGTCTGTAATGATTCTCTAGCTTGCTTTTCACTCTTCTACATTGACATTTATATATTGGTTCAGTATTTGGAAAATATTTGAATGCCGTATGTCCACGTTCACTCAACGTACCCGCAAACACTACACTGTTTTTTTAGTTCTCAATTTTTAATTTTAATTTAATTCTAGGGTGTTACGTGCTAAAACCACTTTTTCATTAGGAGGCAGTGGGGGGCTCCGGATTAATTTTGACCACCAGGGGATCTTTAATGTAACCCCAATGCATGGTACAAGGGCGTTTTTGCATCCCCATCGAAATGCGGCCGCCGCGGCCGGGCTTTGATCCCGCGACCTCGTGCTTAGCGGCGCAACATGTTCTCACTTTTTTGCTACCGTGAATTTGTTAATTGCATATTTATTTCTGATGCTGGCTATAGCGCATCTCCTGCCACAACCATTACATGAGTTATAGGGATATACCTGCACATGCCTACATGTATTGCTCTTTCGGAAATAATAACAAACTTTTCTTGACTTCGTCAGGAAATGACAGCCGGCATGACGGGCCGCGATGAAAGAAAAAGAAAACAACCTTCAAATTATCGCATACAAGCACACCACACCTATAGTGTACATGGTGATATATGAAGAGCTCAAATATTAAATGATGAGGTTTCATGTCCCGGGACTGCACCGTTGTTTACGATGCACACTCGTAGTGGGGGGCTCCGGATTAATTTTCACCACTTGTATGCTTTAGCGTGCGCCCAGCGCGCGGCGCATGAGAGTTTTCCGCATTCCGCCACCCTATCGGAATGCGGCCGACGGCGCCAGGGATCGAACCCTGGACCTCGTGCTGAACACTATGACGCTACAGCCACTGAGCCATCACGACAGCCGAGCTTAATGAGAATTTTTTTTGAGAATATAGACGATTTTATATTCGATTCATGGAGCCGCCATCCTGGGCTGTTACACAAGCAATTTCTTAGTTTTATGAGAAGTTCAAGTCACGCAACATGGTCATGAAACGCTGAACGCATTTATACAACTGTTTTCATGCTTGCGAATCGGACTGTATAGTACCGTAAACTTCGTTGTTAAAGACAGAAAACAAAAGCGTTATCATAGCCCAATATGGCGGCACCTAAACGCTTCCGTAAAATGGTGTATGTGAGAGAAATACGTAAAAAAAGTTTAGATGACAAAAAATGACGATAAATCCCGCAATCAATGAATCACATGTTTTATGGCATTTAAAACGACGCATTACTATTTCAATGCACGCTGAAACGACTGCGGAAAATGAAGCGATTTTCCGTCGCGCTGCTGTAAACATGTAACCAGCAGTGCCGTCACCTTGGACCCGTGCATGCGTAGCATGTGTGCGCATGCGTCAGGTGCTTCGAGGGAATGGGAATAAGTAAAATATGCCGCTGAGACTGACTTGGAAAGGGAAATCGCTTGGGTGAGGGTGGGTGAAAAAATACCCTCTGATTTTTTTTTCGGCGAGACAATTGCGTGACGAAGTGCTCGGGATGACGTAGTGAGGCCGCCTGGCATTGTACCAAGACTCGCGGCTTCATCCCGCCTGTTTCTTGCTCAGTAATGGGCAAGCGAGTTCACAAACCTGAGGGTTTGGCTGAAGCGCTCAACTATCGCGTCAAAAGGACGTCACGACTTTGTTAAAAATACATACATTAAACTATGGGGTGTTAATACGTGACGAAACCACGATACGATTATAGGGCACGTCGTAGTGGGAGACTCCGGATGAATTTTTGGCTACCTGGGTTTCTTTAGCGTGCCCCTAAATCTAATATGCACGAGCGTTTTTTTCCCTTTTTTTGCTTTTTTTTGCATTTCGCTTCTATCGAAATGCTGCCGCCACAGCCGGGGTCGAACCGCTCGACCTCAGCAGGTCGTAGCAGGTCGACCTCAGAAGGCCGTAGCCACTGGGTTACCACAGTGGCTACGACATTGATCGGGGGTCATCGATTTGTTTGAAGCTAGTGAGAGAACGGGTATGGTATAGGGGAATGTGCACACACGCGAGAAAAATTATACGAACCACAGGTTCGTCGAAAAAAGTTTTTGACATTTTTTTTGTAATTCGGACACACGAACTCAAATTGAGCAGTGCACTTGACAGTTAGCAATGCCATGTTGGGATTGCAGTCCTCAATTTAAAGTTACATTCGTAGGCGGAGTCCCTGGTCCGTATACTTTTGCTCGAGAGAGTACGTACTTTTGAGAAAGTACTGTGCGGTACAACGGCTTGCTTGGCCGGTGAGTGAATGACAGAGCGCGGGGATACTAATTACCGAAAATTAACAAATCCGCTTTACTACCGAACTTAAGACGTGTTATTGAGCCACCGTCGTCGGCTCCCGCTCACACCCTTTCACACGCACATACAGCACACGGCAGCGCGGAGACGATGTTGTCGCCTTTAGACTTTATACGAAACATAACGGCGACGCCAGCGGCAGAAATGCGCCTGGAGTGTGCATATAATTTCTATCAGGAAAAAAAAAGAAACAGGCCTGGTGCCAGGCTATTGAATCTCGGCCCGCTGGCGCAGCATCTCGATGGTCTATCCATTAGGCCACAAACACTTCTTTCTTATTGCTGGTTTCCTGACACCTTACTAATATTAGTCACGTCCACCTGTTGCCTTACAATACGAAAAGACAACGAAGTAAAGGCCGTCAGCCACCTCGTGGCCGGCCTTGTCATTTTAAAGCTCCTACAAACGTACGTATGCATCTCTCGTGCCAACCGCAACTGGCTCAAGGTGATCGCCACGTGTTAATGACGGTACTGACTTGTATACTATGGCGCATACCCATAACGGGCAGTCCGCCAAGAAGCAGCCGGTATGCATCTAAAATAAATGAGAATAAATAAGCAAATATAAGCAAATAAAAGATTTGCGACATTGCGTAGCACGGGTGAGCGAGAGCGCATGCGCCAGTTTCCTTTATGCCAAAGTGTCGAAAATGGGCAAATTTAAAGCATTTCATTTACCGCTTCATGAAAGCTTCGCTTCACATATATGCCAACATGTTCGTAGCATCTGCATATTCCTTTTTGTCTCAATTTAGCGACACGCTTCAATAAGAATTTGGTAAAGTTGTAGGAAATTTTCACGTTTTACTTATGACATGCATGAAGCGAGACCTACCAATATGCAATTCTAGAGATCCCCTCGAGCATGACACCTTACAAATATTAGTGACATATACTTGTTGCCTTACAATACGAATAAAATTGTTTGTGCTATTTTCGTCGTAACTATTAGTAGAATCTTTCGAATGCATTAAAACAGATACGTACGGGCAGACATATCGTTTCCTGCACATGACCTCCTAGTTTAGAACACGTATATAGATTACGGGAAAGTCATATCTGCACACAATATGTTGAGCGGTTGCCGGTTCGAAAGGGACATCTGTGGCGTGGCTCAGAAATTCACTTCTCGTTCATTCACTCGGCAGGAACACCTAGCAGGCACAGACAGCTTCGATTTCAAACTCACAGTGTAACCCGAAGGGTGGAGTACGGACGGTAGGTAGCAAAGTAATCGAATATTACACGAAATAAGGCTCTCTCTCTTTCCCTCTTGTAGTGTTACGAGTAGTATAAATCGGGCAATATAAAGAAAGCGTCCGCTTTGAAAAGCCAGCCAGCCTGGAAACTGGCCTAGCAGTGTTAGAGTCATCTGGCCGGTTTACGCTCATTTTCAGAGTCCATACAAATGACGCCGATCCGTTGAGAAATGGTTACTCGATTACACTAAACGCGGGATGGCCTTCGTGCTCTCTAAAGCATGCTTAGATTGCGATGAAGCACAATGCTTGTTCACTCCGATCCATGACGTCACGCTACCTAGTCCGACTGCCATATAATCTAACGGGGATGCTCGCGAGTAAGCAGCGGTGATTTCGACGTCACCGCTTTCGTCACGCCAGGCTTGGCAATGGAAATTTTGGTCTAGGTAGCATGACGTCATGGATCGGAGTTAGCAGGCCTTGTGCTATCTGGCTCAACACACTTCGATGTTTCGGTTAGATAGCTCCAAAGTGGGTGAAGTCCACCTGTAATGCAATGGCGAAATGCGTGACCGATGGTGGGATCAAACCTCTGTCTTCCAACACGGCAGCCCCATGCTTTAACCATAAGGCTACGATCGCACGCCATGCTTCTCTCGCGATAAAGTCGCTTTTGGGATGTCTGGCGCGCGCGTCAGATGTCAATTCCTCGTATTCTTCCCTCGTGACAGCTAGCGCTTCGAGACGATGCGCTAGGGCGCACTGACTTCGGAATCGGTCCGTAGTTTTCGTCACAAAAAGTGGGTGCAGTTCTGGCTTGTATAATGCTATCGCATTAAAAAGATGGCTTCTATATCACTGAGCAAAGTACTTGAACCGGGGTCCTAAGAAGCAGAGACGTGCCGTCAGCCCCCTTTGCGATTTCTTAGTATACAGCAATCTCATTGACTGCCTCTGGTTTCCTATGGCGCTTTCTGCTAGCATGGAATTCGACGACGTGGTGATTCGACCTGAAGGGATGATGTGGTGACTGTCCCGAATGACCTCACTTCGGGTGCCCGTGCCTGCGGTGACAGTGCTTGTGACGTGGTTGCGCTTGCAGTGCTAGCTGTTTGCATCTTGCTTTCTCTTTGTTTCACAGGTATGTGTAAAAGGTTAGATAAAAATATCAGGTTAGTATAAGATACTTTCTTTGGCAGGTTATATATTTCGAACTTTGGGATAGTCGGCTCTGAA
Organism: Dermacentor silvarum; assembly: GCF_013339745.2. Lineage (NCBI taxonomy): Eukaryota > Metazoa > Arthropoda > Arachnida > Ixodida > Ixodidae > Dermacentor > Dermacentor silvarum. Next base: position 119,309,112 of record NC_051162.1, read on the forward strand.
GAGGCCTAGCCCACCATTCCTCTTGATTCGATAGTAATTATAACAAAACAAAAGGAACAAAGGGATTTTTAGTGAAGTGCAGTCAAGCCCTTAGGTCAAAAACTGAAACTTACACCCAGATTTGTTTTTTTCTTGCACATTTAATGTTAATAAGTCTTCGTTTCTTGACATGCCCGTTCCATATTTCTTTCAGCACTGGTTGTAAGGTTCCTGACGAAGAGGTACATAGGAGAGTATGACCACCAAACAGGTACGCAACCTTCTTCGAGAACTGATAGCTTTATCTCGCACGTTTCCAGCATGCAGCGAAGTCTTAATTAAATAGATAATGGCATGCATGCTGGCGGCACTCGAACAGCTACGAGATTTGCAAATAATAATGAGATCCTTATGATAAAAATGTTATAGCTTTATTCTATACTAGGCGATGCAGGTATATGAGTAAATAAATAAATAAATAAATAAATAAATAAATAAATAAATAAATAAATAAATAAATAAATAAATAAATAAACTAAAAGTACCAAAAGAACGCCAATGGTACCGTTAGGGGAGGCTTGGTAAGCGGGGGATAGCGCAAACACTAAAGGCGGGCGGCGACGGTGCCTCGAAGTTCCCGCTTTAGCTTGCCATGACGTCACAGATTTTGACGTCACTCTGACGTACACCGGCGCTGGGGCTTTGGCACCGAATTTAAAATGGAACTTTCTCAACTTTATTTTTCTCCTCTAATAACCAACCTATCCCTACAAAACTGACACAAGTAGAGTTTTCAACGAATACTGTGTCAAAGTAAACTGACCTAGTGTTTACATACTGGTGGGCGAGTTGGTTAATCATGATGTAATATGGCAGTGCACTTCGATACAAGGACGTAAAACAGAGAACAAGCATGAGCACTGTAACATCGCTTGTGTTTACTGTCTTTGCATGGAAGTGTGCTGCCCTATTAGACCATGACTTAGCGTTCCTTTTTAGTGTCATTGTGATGCTGTTAACTTTTACTTCGCTGAGAAACTATGCGCCTCAGTGGTAAATGGCCGGAATACGTTCGACACTGCGGGGAATCGGTGATCGATCCTCGGAATGGGATACAATAAATTATGAAACTTGAGTGCCAGATCAGAAATTGCTCGGACTCGTTGAAAACTGCTCATCACACTTTTTTTTTGGAAGCAGACACACAGAACTTTCATGTTTGTCACCGTGTCCTCTGTTCAGTGATTGCCCTATTGCGACTGCAGCGTTTGTGAAGCTTAGCCGATGAAACGGTTTGCTCAAAGTGCGAATGTTTTTATCAGCGTATTCTTTCTTGTTGCCTGCAGAAAACCGGTACAAAAGTGAGATGATGGTGGACGGCGAGCCCGTTCTATTCGAAATTCTGGACACCTGTCCAAGGGTGAGTGTCAGATATTTATTGCCTGATGTGAGTTGGCAAATTCCTGCATCAAACGTATCCACCAGATAAGCACTGAATGACGTATGCGCTGTTTTTCGCTGGCAAGTTTCTTTGTGTGCATGGACGCAGCTACTACCACAGTGATCCCAAGACTGCTTGCTTATTTGAATGTTTTGTTGATTTGTTTGTTTGTTTATTTCTTCCTTTCGTTCTTACTTTCCTTTTATAGAGTGAGAGCATACTCGAAAGTTTTGAACAACGAATCGAATACATTTCATATTGATTCGGTGCTCAAATCGAATAGTTAATATTCGAAACACAGAATTTTTTATTCAATAGTTTTTGAATAATCAGCAGTGCCGTGCGAGCACTCGAACGCGGAAAAACTAAAACGGAGAGGGGTTCATATTTTTCTTGTTCCCATCCTAGGACGCCCGTATCTAACGCGTGACATATATAGTTAAGGGTTTTGTTTTATCGCATCATATCGCGGAGCTTTTTGTTGACCATACTCTTGACGGTACTCTGATACGTTCGTGAGGCTGTCATTTTATTAATCGGTTTGGTTAATTTTAATCCCTGTCCTTTATTTAGGTGTACATAAGGTGTACAATCATAAGATGTACAGTGTAATTTAAGAGGAGCAAAAAGAAAGGCAAAAATCTGTGGTGTGTTTAATCTATACGGTAAAAAAATGGACCAGCTGGGGTTCAACAACTTGTACCTAAAGCATGGCATTCATAGTGGCGTTTCTTATACTCCGTCACCATCGGAATACTACACCCTGAAATTGAACCCGAAACATCGTGCACAGCACCACCACGCCTATTATCGAGACTTCGCGGCGGGTACGAAGCAAATTGACTACCTTCAGATTTGAATAACGCAATAACAATCAATTAGCTTAGTCAACGATGTTATCCTACTTAAACCGATTGACTTAAGAGGAAGCTTTAGCTCGGGGTCTTGTATCTAAATACACGGGGAAGGAGAAATTGTTTTTCCCGGCAACCACTGCATCGAATTTAATGAGGTTTTTTGCACCTAAAACAAAAAAGTTAGAATCTAGTGACTGCTGGTAACGAATTTTCGATTTGGGATGTACATTTTTTAACAAATATCGTTGAAAATTGCAAGTTTTCAGAAAACGAAACTATCAATTTTACAACTATGTAACTCAGCAAAGAAAAAAGATACCACAATTCTGTAAATGCCATCTAATGGTACATGTAAAGCGGACAAAATTGATGTATTATAATTACTCTCAAGTAGGCCAGCAATTTGTAAGACTTTTGCAAAACCCTGGTAAACAATGTGACAAATTCACGAAAAATATAAATTGATAAACCAAATTTGTCCGCTTTGGATGCTGTAACGGATTAAGTTTAGAGAACTACGATATGGGTCCTTGGTGCACAGCCACAAATTTGTAAACTTTGTGCGTCCGTTTTCTTCAAACTTATGAATTTTGGAAAGTTGCTTTGAAACCAATTCAGATCATAAATCATAATACAGCTTCAAACAGTTACTAGGATATAGCTTTCTCTCTCAAATGCAACAAATGCAATCAAAATCGGCCCATTGGTAATGCCAGAGAACCGTTTCTGCGTTTTACATGTATTTGAATAGGCAGCATCGGGGGTGGGCCCGAGATAAAGCTTCCTCCCAAGTTAGCTTGGTTATCTTGCTTCAGTTAAGTAAAATTAAGAAAATGAACGAATTGCGTTAGTGTAAAAAGCAAGGAATTTTTACACATTGCAGCCAGGGAACATGCAAAGAAGACCCGGTGTTAGCATTCTTGCCATTGTTGAAGAAACTGAGTAAAGCGAGAAATCGCGCTAGTTTGGGTTCGTCTTCTAATGCGCTGAGTGAAACATGGGTACGGCTAACAGCGCGGAAGGACACATAAGACAGGACGACGAGACCACATGCGCATTATCGTCCTATCTGGTATGTCCTCCCGTGTTAGCAGCCGTACTAAGGTTCACACAGAGCATTACAAGATGCAAGTTAAACAAATTACTGCCTGAACAAACAAACAAACTGTAGCTGTCCTGGTTCTTTCCGCAAGCTCTGCGATAATTCAAAAGAGCAGCGTTACGTCGTTGAACTCGATCGCCAAACGCTGGCAGCTCTTACTTTAAAGCTGTCGGTCACTGAAATCCTCTTGAACCATTCTAAGCTTACGCTTGACAATCATGGGCGATACAAAAAAAAAAATAAAGAGTGAAAGCTACCCGTTCATTTTCTGCTCGCGGTTTTAAATCCGGCTCTAATCCTCTCAAAGCTCTGGGCTCCTCGGTTTCAAGACCTCCACAAGATAATGAGGGTGTCCCAGGTTTCTCGGAAACCAGGTCTCTCTTTCGCAACATTCCCGAGACCTCGGCGTCGACTGTCGAAAGTGAGGTAGCAAGAGAACAATGACCAAATATAAAAAGGGCGGGAAATTCTGGCTAGGACAGCAGATCTACCAAGGCAGTGGCATTATGGCTGCTGACGCAAAAAAAAAAGAACAACATAGAAAGAATTTGAGACCGCACAACGGAGATTTCTGGGGGATTAAGTAACGGCGGCAGGCAGCTGGCCATGCTAATCCCCGTTCCGCTTTTTTTTTCACGTATTTCTTCTTGTTTTGTCGGAGAAAAACTTGTTCAGAAGAGAACGTCAAATGCAATAAAGGACTGCTGATTTCTTTTTTCGGTAGTGGTGACTTGAATCTGCCTCGCACCATGAAGAAAAAAAAAGAAAGAATTCTGGGCAATTTTCAAGTGAACAAATTACTTTTTAATGCCGGGAAATTTTCTTTCGCTGCGCCTGCTGTCGATGTAAGAAAAATTCAACACATTGCCAGGCCTATTGCGAAACCGCAGTGAACTCAAAGCGACATCTGTTTGCGTCTTAGTTTAAACCCTGAGCGCGTTCTTAAAAATTTATTTTATCTGTCTTTATGTATTTATTTTTTGCCTAAAAAGCTTGTTGCAATATTATGTAGTGTACTTCGGTTTCTCACGCTCAGTATTTTATTTTGTATTCATTTTTACGTATTTCTTAAAGAAATACTGCAGGCATTGCAGTATTAAAGGCTGCAGGCCTTGGAGCCTCTAAATACTTTTAAAGGCGGCGTCACCACTCGCCTTTCTTATTCGCGTATTTTCTAACTTGCGAAACCTCTGTTCACGGTAAGATTTTTTGTGGGTGTTGTAGAAAAGCAATTTGCTCATACGGATCAAGCAACAAGTTTTTTGTTGTCCTTTTAATGGGTCACTGTGTAGGTCGCAAATGCTACTAAACATTGAAAACTTTGAATCCGAGGCTTTGTATTCAGTTTTTGCGGGAATTCATATTTATTTCGCAAATTCCTTCTCCCATAAACTTTCGTGGCCGACTGTACCCACGTTGGAACACGAAGAGAACGTTGTTATTTTAGTGGCACTCTCTAGGTGTGACATTTGCGCGACACTGACTGCTGCGGGACCGTTACTCCTGCACGTAAAACACAGCACGGACCCTGTAACACTCGTCGCAAAGTGGCTCATATGAGAACAAAGTTTGCTGTCCAGGTTCTAGTCCTTGCAACCTGCAACAGAAAATTATGCAGCCTACAAATGGTTTAAAGTAGTATGACATGCGTTTGGGGGACTAAGCTAGCATTTCAAGCTCTCCTATCAGGTCTTGTATGGGTGCGAGATCATTAGAAACTTTCGATTAACGAATGGAATAGTCCTATTCGATTTCAATTAGAACAATCACTATGACCAAACACGAGTATTTTCCGAATTGTTTTCTCATACCTCACATCGTCAGCTGCGCTCAATCAAATAAACATTAAACTCAAGCGAAAAATGCGGTAAATTTCATGTCAGCTTCTATGGACATATACAACGACCAGTTACGTTGTGCAGCTAGCTACGTCGCTTAGGGAGTCATGGCTCTTCCGGCTAAACTGGGATCATTCGCACTGGAATTTACCACTAAACGTGGCATTCGGCAGGGGGCATTGTTTCGTGCTATACATGAATTTTGCATCTTTGTGTTCTTTGTGGATCAAACTGGAATGTGATTCGTCGCAATATTATTTGATGCAATAACGGAAACATCATCACCGCTCATTACAATTGGAGAAGTCTGCTTCTTCGCACTGTTATTACCACAGCTGACGCCCATTTCCTATTTAGTCTAGAGTGCTTTTTGCTTGAGATCCGGCAGCTCAGTTCACCGCTATGTAGAGTGCAAAATACCTGATGGTATTGAACTCATGCAGTGGGGCGGTCGCCGCTGTACCACCAAGCGATTAGCAGCAAGGGCTTCATTTGGTATACGAGGACAGACACGGACTACAGATTTCTTCGGGCTCTGGGACGCAATCCGAGCCTCGAAGGCCCTGCTTGTATGCTTACGCCAATCAGGTCTTTTATATTGTAAACCGGTTTACAACATTAGGGGCTTTAGCAGTGCAAATCGGTCTATAGCTTACACCTTTACACCAGTACAAGGTGTAAAGACATGAGTTGTAGATACAAAATATAACCTTAAGGGCGCAAAATCGGTTTACATTGTAGACATTCATTCACCTTTTGTTAGTAATTTGATTTGTTTATTTATTTAGACCCTGCTGTTTACTTACGCCAGTCAGATTTTTTAGATTCATTTGCCTTTTTTTAGCCATATACACTAGATTTGTTTATTTATTTAGTCGCTGAACTATGCGCGCATGCTACTTTATATAAAAATTACTTTATAATGTTCGTTCTGTATAATAGATGGCCACGTCCACTTCCAAGAGTCCCCAGTATGCGAACAAGGTGGTCACTTGTCCAGAGAGAGAGAGAGAGAGAGAGAGAGAGAGAGAGAAGAACTTTATTTAAAAATAGACCCCAGTCCGGGTCCACCTCACTTGTTCATAACGCTTCATTTGTACTTTTTTAATGAACCATAACACTTAATTTGTACTTTTTTGATGAACCACTCTTCATGCCGTGCAGCTTAATCACAGAAACTTGCTAACGCTGTGACTACTAGTGCCTGAAGTTTGTTTTATACTGATGGTGATAACAGTTATTCGCATATGTCGGCGTACTTCTCTCCCTAAGCCCACTAACCCGCACTCGCTTCATACTCATTTCACGGACGTGAACATCAAGCGTTAGTGAGTGACAAAAGGGGTGAATTCACTTGAGTA